>NC_053389.1:598828229-599129383 GCF_905171765.1 Bufo bufo | reverse complement strand
CCTTAATCCTTTCGGATAACCCAGAGCAGAACTGACTCCTGAGAGCCGGGTCGTTCCACTGGGTATCCGTAGCCCACCTACGGAACTCTGCGCAATACTCCTCTACTGGCCGCTCTCCCTGTAGGAGTCTCCGTAATTTTGATTCAGCCAGTGCGACTCGGTCAGGGTCGTCATATATGAGACCCAAGGCCCCAAAAAATTCATCCACTGACCGGAGAGCCTGGGAATCAGTGGGTAAAGAGAACGCCCAGGATTGCGGGTCCCCCTGCAGCAGGGAAATAACAACCCCCACCCGCTGTTCTTCATTACCAGAGGAGTAAGTGCGCAGTTTAAAATATAATTTACAGGCCTCACGGAACATCACAAATTTGTCCCTTCCCCCAGAAAATCTGTCAGGAAGAACAACCTTGGGTTCCGCAACAACCTGGTTATCTGTAGCAACCGCTGGGCTTGCGGTCTGTTGCAATTGCTGCTGTTGCTGGAGGACCGACGCCTTCAATCCTGCCACCTCCAAAGACAGCCCTCGAAGTTGCTTTGACAAAGCAGCAATTGGATCCATACTGGATTCTAAGTAGGTAGAAAGAAAAATCTTTTTCTTTTTTTTTTTTACCTACACAAAATAAGGGCCAGATATAATGTAATGACCGGCGTAACGCAAAGGGAGGGAAATGGGAAGGCC
Source organism: Bufo bufo (assembly GCF_905171765.1). Classification (NCBI taxonomy): domain Eukaryota; kingdom Metazoa; phylum Chordata; class Amphibia; order Anura; family Bufonidae; genus Bufo; species Bufo bufo. The sequence goes on along the minus strand of NC_053389.1, from coordinate 599,128,704 downwards.
CTGTCCAAGGGAGAGGGAAAGGTGGTGACCCCTGACTCACCTTGCGGCTGGCCCCTGACTGCCCTGACATCCCTAGACGGGTTCCTCACCCGTACGCCGATCACGTGCCTAAACCCTGGCTTTCCTTAAGATGAGCCCTGTGTAGTGAACAGGGCGGTGGGATCACTAGTCCGCACCACTGACACTAAGAGGAAAACACCAAGGAGAGGACAGACAATACAGACAAACATATAATCCCAGGTGGGCGACAACAGCAGACCACCAAGGCCAAACAGGGATCCGGAGGGTAACACTCTGGAACAACAACCAGGGATCTCAGCTACTCAGCTCCAGTCAGTCAGTATAGAAGTCCAGGCAGGAAGCTCTATATCTGGCAACCAGAGAAGTGGGAGATGGGAATATAAGGAGGTTGGGATTGCTGGACAAGAAACAGCTGAGGAGGAGAAGCTACGGATCCCTGAGTGAGCCAAAAAGGATTGCAAGGCAAACCCAGAAAGCTACCATTACGAAACAGCACTGTCTTTGTACATCGAACGCGCAGCCACCCGCTGCGACTTCCTGACCCCGGGTATAACGGAGTCAGACGTGGCTCTTGACACCCTCGTGACAAACGGTGTCACCTTATATCACAAAAAGTGTAATAGCGAGCGATCAAAAAGTCATATGCACCTCAAAATAGTGCCAATCAAACCATCATCTCATCCCGCAAAAATTATACCCTACCTAAGACAATCGCCCCAAAAAATAAAAAAGCTATGGCTCTCAGAATATGGAGACAGTAAAACATGATTTTTTTTTTGTTTCAAAAAAGATATTATTGTGTAAAACCTAAATAAATTAAAAAGTATACATATTAGGTATTTCCACATCCATAAAGACCTGCTCTATAAAAATACCACATGACCTAACCCGTCATTTGAACACAGTAAAAAATTTAACATAAAAAGTGTGTCAAAAAAGGCATTTTTTTGTCACCTTACATGACAAAAAGTGTAATACCAAGCAATCAAAAAGTCATATGCACCCTACAATTGTACCAATCAAACCGTCATCTCATACCGAAAAAAATGCGACCCTACCTATGACAATCGCCCAAAAATTAAAATAAAACTATGGCTCAGAATATGCAGACACTAAAACTAAAAATACTTCAGTATGTAAGACTGAAACAAACAACCAAAAAAGTATACATATTCGGTATTGTCGTGTCTGTAACAACCTGCTCTATAAAAATACCACATGATCTAACCCGTCAGATGAACATTGTAAATACCAAAAAATAAAAATGGTTCCAAAACAGCTATTTTTTTTACCTTGCCTCACAAAAAGTGTAATATAGAGCAACTAAAATTATATGTACCAAAAAATAGTACCAACAAAACAGCCACTTTATCTCGTAGTTTCCAAAATGGGGTAATTTTTGGGGAATTTCTACTCTAGGGGTGCATGGGGGGGGGTTCAAATGTGACATCTGCCTTCCAAAAACCATATGGCGTTCCTTTCCTTCCGCGCCCTGCCGTGTTCCCGTACAGCAGTTTACGACCACATATGGGGTGTTTCTGTAAACCACAGAATCAGGGCAATAAATATTGAGTTTTGTTTGACTGCTAACCCTTGCTTTGTTAGTGGAAAAAATGTATTAAAATGTAAAATCTGCCAAAAAAGTGAAATTCTGTAATTTCATCCTCATTTTCCATTAATTCTTGTGGAACACCTAAAGGGTTAACAAAGTTAGTAAAATCAGTTTTAATACCTTGATGGGTGTAGTTTCTAAAATGGGGTCATTTTTGGGTGGTTTCTATTATGTAAGCATCACAAAGTGACTTCAGACCTAAACTGGTCTTTAAAAAGTGGGTTTTGGAAATTTTCTGAAAAATTTCAAGATTTGCTAGTAGTAAGAGGGTATATGTTTCGTCAAACTGAAAAGTGACAGGTAACACGTGTCCTTTTATACAGATACCCCTGCCCCTTTTATATTGCTTGATATTAAATTGATATTAAATTGATATTGCTTGATATTAAGTTTATATTGCTTAATATTAAGTTTATATTGCTTGATATTGCTTGATATTACGTTTAGATTGCTTGATATTAAGTTTATAGTGATTGATAATAAAATTTATATTGCTTGATATTAAAATTTATAGTGTTTGATATTAAATTTATAGTGCTTGATATTAAAATTTATATTGCTTGATATTAAATTTATATTGCTTGATATAAAATTTATAGTGCTTAATATTAATTTAATATAATAATAGCATTAAAAAATCTAAGGATGACAAATTTAATTCGTTTTAAAAAAAGCTTTATTAATTTTCATTATTTACAACAGTCCCGTAGGGACAGACACGTCTGATTGTAATTACAGCATCGTATACATAAGCGTTTCATGCGTTTTGTTACAAATGAGCGCACAATACGGTCATTTTTTCTAAAATCGTTAGTGAACATTTTTAACACATTTTCAAAAGACATTCCTTTAGCGAGACATTGTAAGATATAGATACAGTAATGGCCGCAGACCGTACTAACGGCGTCTTGTATTTGTCTGTTTTGATACCTTATAGTCTTGGAATTTTTATATAAAAACTGCATAAAGTAGCCAGGAAATATTTCATTTGCGGGTGATAAACCATAACTATCAAAAAAAATAGATACATCATTCGGGTATAATATAATTAAAATCCAATGTTTCCCCCGCTGAAACGAATTATCCGTATTTACAATGTATGCAGCGGGCCTGTCGATGATTTTACCCCCCCGGTAATAAATCGCACGGAAATACACCTTTAAATATGTGCCTGGCGTTAATATCAGCTTTAATAACACAGGCAATTTCATAATTATTCATGTTTATTGAAAATCATATAATACCTCCCGCCGATTATTTCAATAATATTTTCATGAACTGAATACACAATTATGTTAATTGTGTTCGCAAGCGGTTCGGCAAATCTAATTTCAGCTCTCAGATTGCCAGTTTTTACTAGAGAGAAATGACCGCCGGGCTCTTGATCCGGCGATAAATCAAAAGCGAACAAAGTGTAACCGTTCAAAAACTCGTGCCGTTCCACGGATAAAGCGTTGTCGGCCCTGTGTTTCCCCGAAATATGTACTAGGGCCATATATTCATGAACAGCTGATTCGTCTTGGAAGTTAGGTTGAAAAGGTTTTGCCGGTATCTGTTGACCATCCAAATATAAGGCTGCATAATTCACATTATAGTGGTTGAAGCACAAAGGATTTCTTTGGTAACTCCCGGAAAATGATTTGTTATCCACAAACGCTAGTATTACTGTTTTTGGTAGTTTTCCGAGAAAAAGATTCTCGTGGTTAGATATGCGAGTACCGGCGGGTACGCTATACACTTTAAGTGACGCCCGATCGATCGAGTACTTTGCGTTAGCTGTTAACAGAGCGCGACTGTGACCGATTCTTACAGCGGGCGATACTTGTACTCTTTTGAAAAACAGGGAAGCGTGCTGTATTTGGACTTTAAAATGGGGCGCCTCGGCCGACATAAGGCAGAAAGTGTCTTTGTTTCTGGTCAATTTTATCTTTAGATCTAAACCGTTCAGTATTAACTTCGGTTGATTAAATATATCGGCGTAGGGGGCGTGGTTTGGCAGCCGAGCGTGATGGCCGCTTGAACTTGCTGCTCCTGCACATATCGACTGATTTAGCAAGGTATTCCCTCTGAAACACCCGGTGCCATTCACCCCAAAGTGCCTGAACCGCCTGCAAGATGCCCAGGGGCAAGAGGATGCATGCCAAACAAGGCAAACTGGATTTCTACTTCGAGAAAGATGCGGACGCCTCACAGCAGAGCCCAGCGGTCCCGCCATCTTTGCCTCATGCGGCTGAGAAGGAACCTACACTTTCTCCAGCTCGTCAGCGAGAATCACCGCAGCCAGCGAGGAGCGATTCCAGCTTACACACGCCTGAGAACCGGTCTAAATCGTCAGGCAGCTCCGCTGGTTCATCTCTCCCCTCCGGTGACGCGAAAGCACAGTCGCCACTCTGCTCCGACACAAGAAGCCCGGAGAAGCAGAGGCCTAAACTCCAACCGGCTGCAGACATAGAGGTGAGCGCTGAGGGCCTGGATGCCCATTCTGTTTCCAGCATATTATGCAAGTTACCTACCTCTGATCAACCTGCGTCGGGAAACCTCTTGAAGGAGATGTTGATCGCTTTCAGTGCTGCCCTTCATTCTGATTTCTCCTCCCTGATTACCCCGCTAAAATCGTCTGTCGCGGGCCTGGAGTCGAGAGTGGCGCGCGTGGAATTCAAAATGGGGGAGTTTGCGACCTCGCACAACCAGCTGATAGATAATCAGGAAGCCATGCAGGCGGACATTGACCGCATCCAAGCCAAAATAAACGACCTAGAGGATCGCTCTAGACGTAATAATATTAAATTTTGGGGCATTTCAGAAGATATTAGTCCCTCAGAGCTAATGGACTACCTGAAATCCTTAATGAAAAAGCTGTTACCCTCATGTGCGGATCAGGACCTGATCATAGACAGGGCCCATCGGATCCCTAGACCCCGGCACTTACCGGAGAACACCCCCAGAGACACTCTGGCCCGGATACATTTTTTCCGCACAAAAGAAGCTGTATTAATGGCGGCCCGGCAGATGTCTGAGATGCCCGCACCTTTTCAGTCTGTGAAATTATATGCAGACCTGTCGGCTGCCACACTACGACAAAGGCGCCTGTTGGCTCCTATTACCACCGTCTTTAGGGAGCACAGTATTGCCTATAAATGGAGGTTCCCTGTGAAGCTTCTTCTCACTCATAATGGCAAGCAACACAGCATCACATCGGTGGAAGAGGGTCGTCGCTTACTAAGTTCCTGGAACTTTCCTCTTCCCTCAGAGGAAGATCTCCTATCCGTGCCCCCTCGCCACTTAAATGCAGAATGGCACACAGTAGGTGCCAAAAGGGGTACCAAGCATTGAGTATCTACTTTAATTTGTGCACTGGAGTGCATTCTAGTGCTTGGCATCAAACAGGACTAGTTCCCTCTAAGTCCTAAAACCGGTTATACACCTCCGTGGGTGATTATTCATTCCGGTTTGATTTGATGTATGTTTTGTTATATTTTTGTTCTTTTTGTTCGTTTTTCACTTTCATTTGCCTTTACAGTCATGTATCAGATGGTATTACTAATTGGGGTATGGAAGGAGTTGGGAACGGGCTCTATATGGCATTCAGAAGGATCCTAGCGGGTGTCCTTAGCCTTTTGACCTTTTCTCATGGTTCTTAAGCTAGTCTCTCTAAATGCCAAGGGGCTTAATAGTCCTCAGAAGAGGTCATATGTGGTCAGAAGCACTTGATCTCAAAGCTGATATATTGTGTGTGCAGGAATCTCACATAATATGCAACGATGCGCATAGGATTAAACATCATCTATTCCCACATGTCGTGCAGTCTCATTACCATAAAAAGCAAAGGAGAGTCATATTGGCCTTTAGGAACACCATTGCCTTTTCAATCAATAACACACTCATAGACAAGAATGGCAGATTCATTATTCTAACTTGCACTCTAAATAATATGGCATATACCATAGTAGCCGTTTATGCTCCGAATAGACATCAGCTGCACTTCCTTAATAAAGTATTAGCAACAACGGCGAAAATACGACAAGGCCATTTAATAATCTGTGGAGACTTCAACTTAGTGCCCGACGCTGAGATAGATTCCTCGGCCAAGAATAGGAGTTCTTATCCCACTCTGGGTCCTCTTTTGAGACGGGAAGCGTTGTACGACATGTGGAGAATCCACCATGCATCTGAAAGAGACTACTCTTTTTTCTCACCTGTGCATAATTCCTACTCCCGCATAGACCTTTTCCTGGTTAGCAGATCACTTCTCCAGTTATCCACGCAGTCTACGGTTGAAACAATAAAATGGTCTGATCACGCGGCTATATCTCTGTCAATACAAGAGACGTATAATATACGTGATACTCTCTGGCGCTGTAGTCCTTATATTGTATGAAAAAAAAATAAAAAATAGTTTATTTATTAATATATTAAAATGGGAAACTGAATATCACATCTGTGACTATCAGGCTTCCAGACTCAGGTGAAGTGGTGTAGGAGAGGGATTAAATCCACACCACAACCTAAGAGTCCGGACAAGAACCCTATACAGCTAGCACGTAGGTGCTAATAAATGCTGGCAAGGGAAACAGGCCACGGCTCTTATAGTTGAATCAGGCACAGGTGCATCATATGTGGATCTACCTGGCTGGGCGATGTGAGGTAGCTAGCGAGTGAAGTGAAACCCAGTGAGGGTAAAGCATCCACCAAAGTACAACATGTGTGGACGCTCACTCAGCCATCTCCATCAGCCTGCCTAAGCCTTTAGGTGTAATCAAGATCACAGACCATATGTATGTACAAGTCAGCTGTTGCGCTGCTTATAACAAAATAACACCCTGCCTAGAGAGCCGTGTCCAGACACAAGATAGCCGGTGATCTTGTGTCTGGACACGGCTCTCTAGGCAGGGTGTTATTTATTAGCACCTACGTGCTAGCTGGATAGGGTTCTTGTCCGGACTCTTAGGTTGTGGTGTGGATTTAATCCCTCTCCTACACCACTTCACCTGAGTCTGGAAGCCTGATAGTCACAGATGTGATATTCAGTTTCCCGTTTTAATATATTAATAAATAAACTATTTATTATTTTTCTTTCATACGTCTATTCAGGCAGATAATTTCATATATTTAGTGGACGTAAAATTCCTGTTCTAACGTTACTGAGAACTTATTAGTCCTTATATTGTCTCTAACCCAAGGTATAAGGCGGAAATTAATAAAGCATTAACTGAATATTTAGAGCTAAATACGGGCTCAGTCTCTAACCCCTATAGCCTGTGGAATGCCCATAAGGCTTTCATTAGAGGCGTATTTATCAAATTGGGACACCAGGCCAAAAAGCTAAGGGAACAAAAATTACATGACATAATTTCTCAACTTACCTCCCTGGAATCCCTAAATAAATTTCTACATCCGCAGAAAGGACTGCTCAAATACATGCCCTGAGAACACGACTTAGGGAATGTCTTCTCTTTACTTATGACAAGAACTTGAGGGCCACTAAAGCCCGATATTATTCGCAGGATAAGAAAGCAGGGAAATTACTGGCCTGCCGCCTAAAAACAAGAGCAGCCAAAGCCAGAATCCCTCACTTAATTCACCCGATTAAAGGTCATAAGATTTATGATCCAAAGACTATGGCAGATCAATTTGTTAAATATTACTCAGCCCTATACAACTTAAAAGACTCTCCTGAGATAGACTCTATTTCGCCCCCTGAAATTGACTTATATTTGAAAAAACGAAACCTCCCGGCCCTAAATGACCAACAGAGGAACAAACTGTCCCTCCCTATTAGCATCCCGGAGATTGTTAAAGCCATATCCTCGCTCCATCCTCATAAATCCCCTGGTCCGGATGGTCTATCCAATATTTACTACAACACTTTTCAAGACCAGCTCATTCTCCACCTATTACTGGTATATAATAAAGCATTTATAGAGGGTTCTTTCCCGGCCGAGATGTTATCTGCAACTATAGTAGCCCTACCAAAGCCTGGCAAAACGCCAGATAGACCCCAGAATTTTAGACCTATCTCTCTGTTAAACACAGATTTGAAAATGTATGCCAAGATTTTAGCAACTAGATTATCAGATATTATACCAATCCTTACATCTTCGGACCAGACGGGATTTGTCAAGGGCAGGCAAATTACAGATAACTCTCGCAGAGTATTGAATATCATAGACGCCATAAATCGTAGGGGGACTCGTGCGCTATTGGTAACCTTGGATGCAGAGAAGGCGTTCGACCGTTTGAACTGGTCGTTCGCCTTCTCTGTGCTAAAAACAATGGGACTAGGTGGGGCATTTATTGAAGCAGTACGAGCCCTTTACTCTAACCCCTCAGCTAAAGTGTTTATCAATGGGGCTTTATCTTCATCTATTCCCTTTAACTAATGGAACGCGCCAGGGGTGCCCCCTCTCACCCTTGATTTTTATCCTAGCGATGGAGCCCCTGGCCCAGGCCATTAGACTCAGCCCAGACATACCTGGAATACAGATTGGGAAGATTAAGCACTGCATTTCTATGTATGCAGACGACGTGCTTATGACACTCTCATCACCTCAAATTGCCCTTCCGGTAGCTCTCACTATTATTAAAGAATATGGCCGCCTATCATACTACAAGGTCAATGAGTCCAAGTCCCAAATCCTCCCTCTAAACATGGAAAGAAATATGGTAGACTCCTTAAAGTGTTCCTTCCCTTTCGATTGGAGATTTGATAGCATAAAATACCTGGGTATAAATTTACCTCCGACCTTCTCCAACATGTTTAGTATCAACTATCTCCCCTTATTAGAGATGATCAAGCCCTATATAGCAAATCTGAAATATCCTGGGTGGGCCGCATTGCGACCTTCCAAATGTTTATTTTGCCAAAGCTTTTGTTTGTTTTTAGAATGGTTCCCATAAAAGTCCCCAACTTCTTTTTTAAGAAGGCACAATTCCTACTCAGCTGCTTTGTATGGTCGGGAAGTAAACCTCGAATCGCAACTAGCACTCTCACAAAGCACAAAACCAAAGGAAAAAACTCTCCTGATTAATAGCTGGAGTGTCTCTACATCGAGGGTTCAGCCTTTACCTCTCGTGATGAAGACCTCAATCTATCATTGGTGTCTTTTTCACAAGAATTGCGCTCCAACTCCTATCTCACTGTTAGATTTGTCCCCTTTACAGCTAGTGGAATTACATATTCCGGAGATAGACTTATCATCATGGGGCCCCTTAGGTGTCAACACACTGAGTCAACTCTACAGTAACTGATCCTTAAAGTCCTTCAGTGAGCTTCAGGAGGAATTTATGATACCTAGGAGAGATTTCTTTAAATACCTACAGGTTCGGCACCTCTTACAATCAATATCTCCTTATCAAGTGATTGCGTATAAGGGAATCTTTGAAATGTGGGCCTTACCAACAAGACCGGACAGAAAGGAGGGAATAAGATTGTTATACCAAGCTATAGGCTTGAAATCTACTTTTACCAAGTCTGCACCATATCTAGCATGGGATAGGGAACTAAATGTAATTATACCTGAGGTTGATTGGATGGAAACATTCAAATTTATCTCCAAGATCTTTCATAGCACATCTCTATATGAGGCAGCCATAAAGTCATGTCTAAGATGGTACTATACCCCTGACAGATTGAGCAGAATCTACCCTGGCACATCTCATCTCTGTTGGCATGGATGTGGACACACTGGCACACTGCTACACATCCTATGGGAGTGCCCTTTGATTTTAAAGATTTGGTCAGATATGTTCGAAGTAGCCTCTAGATTCTGTGGTATTACGGTCAACAAAAACGTGTACACTGCTCTCTTTTTCAGAGGTATACAAGCTATCCCACCCAGGAGTAGAATCCCGGTGGCACATTTGCTACTTGTTACTAAATTAGCACTAACCAAATACTGGAAATCAGTAACCGTCCCATCTGAGGCTGAAATACTTGCCAGAGTCCAAAATAATTGTGCTTATGAAAAAGTAATGGCATATAAAGATCACAGAGTGGACAAATTCATGTACCAATGGGAGTTATGGATGTTGTTCATGCCCAATTCCTCAAACCAACCCTATGATGTGTCGCTTTAAAACTGTCTGAACATTATACTACTGTAAAGTTACTAGTATCAAGGCAATATTTATTTTTCTTTTAATTTTTCGTTTTCTTCAGTTATTTGTGTTATTTTATGTCCTTATAACACTTGTTTATATGTGTTGACTCACTTGACACATAATTTATTATATCTTCATCTATGAGTACCCATATGTATCATCAATTATCTATATTGTATCTATATTGTAATTGATGGTGTTCATCTTTTGTACTGTTAAAAATTTTTTCAATAAAAATGATTGAAATAAAAAAATATATATATCGGCGTAAATAGGTCCCATTAATTCCACACTTCTAGAGCGTGTGGAATACTCTAGACTCTTGCTGAAACCGACATTACGCCCGTCGAGAACCCGGTCATCATGATATCCCGCTGTGTCTTTATAGAATAAACCGGCTGTAAATTGGGACGCTAAATTTTGTGAATTATAATTTATTAGTGCCTCTATATACGATCTATACATATAAAGGTTGTCGCTTCTTGAAATCAACGTGTCGCCGAGCCTTATATCCAGTTGATTAAAAAGACTCGCTATAGGATAGTTAATAAGTGCAACGCGGGATCCTTCTGGTATGGTTGTGTTATCAGGATTAACGATTCTGCAAACGATGTGTAACAATGTGTTATTAAGGTCGTAATAATATTCACCGCTGCCCGTGATGTAGAATTCTAAAGGTGCATTGTCAGTGATTGCGGCGATTGGTTGCACTTCTACATAAAGCGATTTTTCAATGCTTGTTTGTGTAGGCGGTATTTGAAAGATGTCCAACTCTGATTTGGTGTACTCGGCGGATGCGTCATGCACGAAAGCCATAGCGTATGACTTGTGAACGACTTCTTGTTTTCTGGCGGCGACGTCTCTTAGGTTGTGATACTTTATTCATAAAAGTTGGTAAGACAATGGCAGCGCGTTCACATTTTCTTTTACGCCTTTTTCTACGTATTTGTACGACACCAGAGCCCTCCTGGCCTTGCGTCGCCCTATTTATGCGTTCCATAAAGGCAGTCGACGCCGTAGTGACAACGTCTTTAGCGATGTTACGGGTGGCTGTTTTCACGTGCGGCTTTACAAGCTCCACGCCTTTCTTAAATAGGGGAACGACACGCCGGAACAAACCCCAAAATAAACCGGCGAGTCCAGAACCATGCATGAATTCAGTACCGTGAAATCCGTCCAAACCATGACCGGCTTGCGTTATGTAATAATGCGCATACGCGTCCGGGTCACCGTGCACTCTCTGGGACAACATTTTAGTGCGTCGTCACAGCGCGTGGTCTAAAGTGTAATCGCACAATAGTCTTACCGTATTTGAATTTAACAGGTTTAGCCTGATCAGTGAGTATCGATATTGTAACCGTGTCAAAATGATGTTTACAAACAGGTATATAGTCTGGCCGGTGATACTTTTGCGTGACTATCTCACCATTTTTACCGCCTAACTCGACAGTTCTTAAAAGTCGTACGTAACTATCGCCAACAAGTTGATGTTGGACGATATCTGTACAAACAAACATTGTATAAAAACCGGCTTTAATATCAGGATAAAATTTTTTCTCTTTTGATGAAACTAGAGCAATCCCCTTTATACCCCCAGCATGATGTTCTAAAACAGGTAAGCCGGGTCCTTTGTAGCGGAGAGCGATGTGCTCGGAGTCCACATTCTTGAGCGACGGGGCTTGCGAATACCCCGGCAGCCCCAAAATATTCCCCAACTTCACACAAGGCATGAACTTGTATAATGGTGAATTCATTACATAAACGGTTCTGTCAATATTGTCGTATCTTAGACGCAGTTAATCGGGATGTATTTTTATAGATTCAAGTTTGCTATTAATGGCTTTTATGAGCTCGTGCATATTGGACTAATAACCCGATTTAACAAAAAGCTCGCTGATCGGCTCGTCACGCTGCGCGATGTAGAATACACCATCTCCGGGGCCAAAGATTTCCCATATATGTGGATACTGAATCTCCACTAAAGACACTTTGTAAGGACCGCAAAGATGGACCGCTTTTGCTAACTTAGTGGTGTAATCGGCGATGCTGTTTTCGGGATATAGTTTGGCGGAGGCGTTGCAGGGTAGCGGGATAAAAAATGATCCGTCCTCCATAGTTTACAGACTCATCAACTGTTTTTCAGGCACCCAAGAGTTAAACTTTTCAGGGTATCCTATCCACTTTACAAAACACTTCCTCCGGGTAGAACGAGCCTTCAATGAACTCGTCGGACAGGTCTTTCAACTTATAAAGGGGTCTGAGGCCCCTAGTGTTTACAGCGTAAATTTTAAATATCTCGTCCGTATAGGTTTGTTCATACCCCTTTGGGAAAACCCCCTTATAGCGCACAATTCTGACATGATCACCTATATTTAATACCGGTTTAACTTTTGTAATAGTAGCCTAAAAACCGTAGATATTTTTCCAAACGACTAAAGAGTTCTCTTTTGTCACATCGACGGGGCGCCGCCTTATAGTTCTGTGGTATGTGCGGTTAAAACTATACACCAGGTCTTGTAACTTGTCGATGTACCTGTACGTGTTTTGTTCTCTAAGATAGCGGCACATTTTAGTTTTTAGCGTTCTATTAAAACGTTCGATCAACGCTTAACAGCATTTGTAGTTAAAAAATGATGTATTTTATTTAGCCTGGGACAGCTCATAGAGTCCCATGGCTTTCAGTATCACTTCTACGCTGACGACACACAAATCTACCTCTCTGGTCCAGACATCACCACCTTACTATCAAGAATCCCACAATGTCTATCTTCTATATCATCCTTCTTCGCCTCTCGTTTCTTAAACTTAACATGGATAAGACAGAATTCATAATCTTTCCCCCATCTTGTTCAACCCCCCCAACAGAACTATCTATCATGATCAATGGCTGCACACTCTCCCCAGTCAACAAAGCCCGCTGCCTTGGAGTGACCTTGGATTCTGCCCTTTCCTTCCGACCGCACATCCAAGCCCTTTCCACCACCTGCCGCCTCCAACTCAAAAACATCTCCCGCATCCGTGCTTTCCTTAACTTTGAATCTGCGAAAATACTTGTACATGCCCTCATTATCTCCCGCCTAGACTACTGCAACATTCTCCTCTGTGGCCTTCAATCTAGCACTCTCGCACCCCTCCAATCTATCCTCAACTCTGCTGCCCGACTAATCCACCTCTCACCCTATTACTCCTCTCCCCTCTGCCAATCCCTTCACTGGCTCCCCATTGCCCAACGAATTCACTTCAAAGTACTAACAAATACATAAAAGGCCGTCCATAACCTGTCCCCTCCCTACATCTCTGAGCTACTTTCCCGATACACCCCCACACGCACTCTCCGATCCTCACAAGACCTTCTTCTCTTCTCTCCTCTTATTGCCTCTTCCCACAATCGACTCCAAAATTTCTCCCGTGCATCCCCCATACTCTGGAACTCGCTACCCCAACATATCAGACTCTCACCTACAGTGGAATCCTTCAAAAGAAACCTGAAAACCCACCTCTTCAGACAAGCCTACAACCCGTGACCCTGCTGCCTCTATACCGCCATGACCAACTTAACCCGCACCTACTGTGTCCTTCTCCCATACCATGTAGATTGTAAGCCCTCACGGGCAGGGCCCTCTCTCCTTCTGTACCAGTCTGTAACTCGTCTTGTTCCTGCTTAGTGCACTTGTCTGTATTATGTATGTGCACCGCTTATCATATGTACAGCGCTATGGAATGAATGGCGCTTTAATAATAAATAATAATAATAATAATAGGTTACACAAAGACGCCTCATAGGTTTGTTTATAAACTCACGGCCCCGATCAGTCTGGAGCTTTCTGGGGGTTCGTCCGCTTAACTTAAATATCTGATCAAAAGCAGAAGCCACTGTAGCGCCGGACTTATTTGACAGGCCCGACACCCAAGCATATTTAGATAGAATATCAATGACCGTCAGCAGGTATTTTACACCATTATTTTCTTTAGAAAAATCCATCATCGACACAAGATCTTCCTGCCATTGATCATCTATATCAGACACCATTACCTTGTTTCTTGTTGATGTTCCTGGAGGAATACACCAAATGGAAAAGGACTTAGGAAAACTAGAGGAATGGTCAAAAATCTGGCAACTAAAATTTAATGTTGATAAGTGCAAGATAATGCACCTGGGACGTATAAACCCAAGAGCAGAATATAAAATCAGTGATACAGTCCTAACCTCAGTATCTGAGGAAAGGGATTTAGGGATCATTATTTCAGAAGACTTAAAGGTAGGCAGACAATGTCACAGAGCAGCAGGAAATGCTAGCAGAATGCTTGGGTGTAAAGCAAGAGGAATTACCAGTATAAAGAGGGAGGTGCTCATGCCGCTCTACAGAGCACTAGTGAGACCTCATTTGGAGTATTGTGCTCAGTACTGGAGACCATATCTCCAGAAGGATATTGATACTTTGGAGAGAGTTCAGAGAAGAGCTACTAAACTGGTACATGGATTGCAGGATAAAACTTACCAGGAAAGATTAAAGGACCTTAACATGTATAGCTTGGAAGAAAGACTAGACAGAGGGGATATGATAGAAACTTTTAAATACATAAAGGGAATCAACAAGGTAAAAGAGGAAAGAATATTTAAAAGAAGAAAAACTGCTACAAGAGGACATAGTTTTAAATTAGAGGGGCAAAGGTTTAAAAGTAATATCAGGAAGTATTACTTTACTGACAGAGTAGTGGATGCATGGAATAGCCTTCCTGCAGAAGTGGCAGCTGCAAATACAGTGGAGGAGTTTAAGCATGCATGGGATAGGCATAAGGCCATCCTTCATTTAAGATAGGGCCAGGGGCTATCCATAGTATTTATTATATTGGGCAGACTAGATGGGCCAAATGGTTCTTATCTGCCGACACATTCTATGTTTCTATGTTTCTATGTAAAGGATTTTTTAACAGGTTTGTACAATGTGTAAGTATCCTCGTTGCTCAACCAGTTTTTTACAGAGTCTTTTGTTATTCCAAATTTCCGGACTTATTTCTGAATAAGGATTCCACGCCCCCATAAGAGCCGACAGCTTTTGGCGTGTAGTACTGTTTTCTCAATATTTTGGCATTTGCAGGCATTTTAGCAGCGTTTTAAGCAGCGTCTACTCAACAACGCGTCCTAACTGTTTACACAATTTGAAATAATCAAGCTAGTATATTTATTGTAAAAAGAAAAAAACAGACTACATTTTATTTAAAACAGTTTATGTATAGTAAATAAAACATTATAAGACATTACACACAAAGAAATTTTATATACATGCAAAGTAAAAAAAAAATGTATGTAAAACAAATAAAAACATTATAAGATGTTTAATACAAAGAAAGTATATATACAAGCGCCAAAGTAAGAAAATTTACAATGTTAACCAAGCCGCTTGCAACAAAGGCGGGAGCCTCTTTATAGGTAGTAATGAGCCACGCGTCGACACGGTAGGCGATGTTAATAACACCGGCGGTGTAAAAGGGCTTCGAGCCTCGTCAAAGGGCTCACTCAGCGACCTCTTTTTCAAATTATCGAAAAGTTCTCTTGTTCTTGTATTACCGATAACTGTTGACGGGGGCGTTCAGCTGTGCGATAGTCTCCATAAAATAGTCCCAACCGTGAGGTTTAATCTTAGGCAACCCATGACTCTGGGTAGCTGTTCGAATCAGGTCAATAATGTTGGATCCGGGTACAGTTTGTTCTTTGTAAATGAATTCACCCACAGCGTTCCAGTACGGCTTATTACCTGAGCGGTACAGTTTACTTAACAATAGTTCTGCATTTTTTCTATAACGTGTATTAATACTGTCAAGTATCTCATTAGTATCTGTGCTGATTGAGGTTGCATTTGACAATTGTTGTTGATCGGTTTGCGGCTGTGTAATCAGGGTTAAAGTCGACATTTCTTTACCAGACTGTTTGTTGAGCATTAAGTACCTCTGTAACACGGCTGTGTATCTCTTAATTTTTTCATCATCTGAAAGGTCATTTCTGTGTAGTATTTCGCTAATCTCATCATCTTATCATCGTATGGCTGTTTGGCGTATATCTGTTGCATCTACGGATGTTTTTTTTAAGCCTGTCCAACTAAATTTTTGGAAACCAGGAAAATTTTCTCGGCATACTGCATTATGAACCACTGGCTGTATTAGCTATCAGGCTAGTGATTAAAAGTATTGCAAAGCCGAGCAAAGCTCCTATAAAGCCGCCGCGCTGGTTCACAATGTGCTTCTTTCCTTTAATGGAGTACTTTTTATCGCTTAATTTCTTTATAGCCATACGCCATTTTTTCAATATATTTTTTTGTCGCTCTTTAAGAGGGATCTTTCCTTTAAGGATATTGAGAGCGATCTCGCCAATAGCCGATATCAAATCATTACTGGCGTTACGTAATATTGATTTTCGGGCCTTTAGATTTGTTTTGACTAATGCTTTTTAACCACCTCAGCCCCTATGGCTTAAACACACTGAAAGACCAGGCCACTTTTTACACTTCTGACCTACACTACTTTCACCGTTTATTGCTCGGTCATGCAACTTACCACCCAAATGAATTTTACCTCCTTTTCTTCTCACTAATAGAGCTTTCATTTGGTGGTATTTTATTTCTGCTGACATTTTTACTTTTTTTGTTATTAATCGAAATTTAACGATTTTATTGCAAAAAAATGACATTTTTCACTTTCAGTTGTAAAATTTTGCAAAAAAAAAACGACATCCATATATAAATTTTGCAATAAATTTATTGTTCTACATGTCTTTGATAAAAAAAAATGTTTGGGTAAAAAAAAAATGGTTTGGGTAAAAGTTATAGCGTTTACAAACTATGGTACAAAAATGTGAATTTCCGCTTTTTGAAGCAGCTCTGACTTTCTGAGCACCTGTCATGTTTCCTGAGGTTCTACAATGCCCAGACAGTACAAACACCCCACAAATGACCCCATTTCGGAAAGTAGACACCCTAAGGTATTCGCTGATGGGCATAGTGAGTTCATGGAACTTTTTATTTTTTGTCACAAGTTAGCGGAAAATGATGATTTTTTATTTATTTTTTTTCTTACAAAGTCTCATATTCCACTAACTTGTGACAAAAAATAAAAAATTCTAGTAACTCGCCATGCCCCTCACGGAATACCTTGGGGTGTCTTCTTTCCAAAATGGGGTCACTTGTGGGGTAGTTATACTGCCCTGGCATTCTAGGGGCCCAAATGTGTGGTAAGGAGTTTGAAATCAAATTCTGTAAAAAATGGCCAGTGAAATCCGAAAGGTGCTCTTTGGAATGTGGGCCCCTTTGCCCACCTAGGCTGCAAAAAAGTGTCACACATCTGGTATCTCCGTATTCAGGAGAAGTTGGGGAATGTGTTTTGGGGTGTCATTTTACATATACCCATGCTGGGTGAGAGAAATATCTTGGTCAAATGCCAACTTTGTATAAAAAAATGGGAAAAGTTGTCTTTTGCCAAGATATTTCTCTCACCCAGCATGGGTATATGTAAAATGACACCCCAAAACACATTCCCCAACTTCTCCTGAGTACGGAGATACCACATGTGTGACACTTTTTTGCAGCCTAGGTGGGCAAAGGGGCCCATATTCCAAAGAGCACCTTTCGGATTTCACCGGTCATTTTTTACACATTTTGATTTCAAACTTCTTACCACACATTTGGGCCCCTAGAATGCCAGGGCAGTATAACTACCCCACAAGTGACCCCATTTTAGAAAGAAGACACCCCAAGGTATTCGCTGATGGGCATAGTGAGTTCATGGAAGTTTTTATTTTTTGTCACAAGTTAGTGGAATATGAGACTTTGTAAGAAAAGCAAAATAAAAAAATAAATCATCATTTTCCGCTAACTTGTGACAAAAAATATAAAATTCTAGGAACTCGCCATGCCCCTCACGGAATACCTTGGGGTGTCTTCTTTCCAAAATGGGGTCACTTGTGGGGTAGTTATACTGCCCTAGCATTTTCCAGGGGCCCTAATGTGTGGTAAGTAGGTAAATGACCTGTGAAATCCTAAAGGTGCTCTTTGGAATGTGGGCCCCTTTGCCCACCTAGGCTGCAAAAAAGTGTCACACATGTGGTATCGCCGTATTCAGGAGAAGTTGGGGAATGTGTTTTGGGGTGTCATTTTACATATACTCATGCTGGGTGAGAGAAATATCTCAGCACAGACAACTTTTTCCATTTTTTTTATACAAAGTTGGCATTTGACCAAGATATTTATCTCACCCAGCATGGGTATATGTAAAATGACACACCAAAACACATTCCCCAACTTCTCCTGAATACGGAGATACCACATGTGTGACACTTTTTTTGCAGCCTAGGTGGGCAAAGGGGCCCAAATTACTTTTAGGAGGGCATTTTTAGACATTTGGATACCAGACTTCTTCTCACGCTTTGGGGCCCCTAGAATGCCAGGGCAGTATAAATACCCCACATGTGACCCCATTTTGGAAAGAAGACACCCCAAGGTATTCAATGAGGGGCATGGCGAGTTCATAGAAATTTATTTTTTTTGGCACAAGTTAGCAGAAATTGATATTTTTTGTTTTTCTCACAAAGTCTCCCTTTCCGCTAACTTGGGACAAAAATTTCAATCTTTCATGGACTCAATATGCCCCTCACGGAATACCTTGGGGTGTCTTCTTTCCGAAATGGGGTCACATGTGGGGTATTTATACTGCCCTGGCATTCTAGGGGCCCTAAAGCGTGAGAAGAAGTCTGGAATATAAATGTCTAAAAAATTTTACGCATTTGGATTCCGTGAGGGGTATGGTGAGTTCATGTGAGATTTTATTTTTTGACACAAGTTAGTGGAATATGAGACTTTGTAAGAAAAAAATATATAATTTCCGCTAACTTGGGCCAAAAAAATGTCTGAATGGAGCCTTACAGAGGGGTGATCAATGACAGGGGGGTGATCAATGACAGGGGGGTGATCAGAGAGTCTATATGGGGTGATCACCACAGTCATTGATCACGCCCCTGTAAGGCTCCATTCAGACGTCCGTGTGCGTTTTGCGGATCCGATCCATCTATCAGTGGATCCGTAAAAATCATGCAGACGTCTAAATGAAGCTTTACAGGGGGGTGATCAATGACAGGGGGGTAATCAATGACAGGGGGTGATCAGGGAGTCTATATGGGGTGATCACCACAGTCATTGATCACGCCCCTGTAAGGCTCCATTCAGACGTCCGTATGCGTTTTGCGGATCCGATCCATCTATCAGTGGATCCGTAAAAATCATGCGGACGTCTCAATGGAGCTTTACAGGGGTGTGATCAATGACAGGGGGGTAATCAATGACAGGGGGGTGATCAGGGAGTCTATATGGGGTGATCACCACAGTCATTGATCACGCCCCTGTAAGGCTCCATTCAGATGTCTGTATGCGTTTTGCGGATCCGATCCATCTATCAGTGGATCCGTAAAAATCATGCGGACGTCTGAATGGAGCTTTACAGGGGTGTGATCAATGACAGGGGGGTAATCAATGACAGGGGGGTGATCAGGGAGTCTATATGGGGTGATCACCACAGTCATTGATCACGCCCCTGTAAGGCTCCATTCAGACGTCCGTATGCGTTTTGCGGATCCGATCCATCTATCAGTGGATCCGTAAAAATCATGCGGACGTCTAAATGGAGCTTTACAAGGGGGTGATCAATGACAGGGGGGTAATCAATGACAGGGGGGTGATCAGGGAGTCTATATGGGGTGATCAGGGGTGATCAAGGGTGATCAAGGGTGAATAAGGGGTTAATAAGTGACGGGGAGGGGGGTGTAGTGTAGTGGTGCTTGGTGCAACATATTACTGAGCTACCTGTGTCCTCTGGTGGTCGATCCAAACAAATGGGACCACCAGAGGACCAGGTAGCAGGTATATTAGACGCTGTTATCAAAACAGCGTCTAATATACCTGTTAGGGGTTAAAAAAAATCACATCTCCAGCCTGCCAGCAAACGATCGCCGCTGGCAGGCTGGAGATCCACTCTCTTACCTTCCGTTCCTGTGAGCGCGCGCGCCTGTGTGCGCGCGTTCACAGGAAATCTCGGCCATCGCGAGAGGACGCGCCGGCGCGTCCACTCGGAATGAATCAACCACCTCCAGGACGCGTCAGTGCGTACAGCGGTCCGGAGGTGGTTAAGGATCCCAATTACACCGGATCCTGTTCGACATCCTTACAGCACCAGCGACGCTAATAAAAATAACTGTAAAGATGTGAGAGAGCTCATTTTAGAGCTTCTTTTTTTACACATAAGCCATCGGCAGATCTGGTGGGAACAGACCGGTTCTGAGTCGTAGGTCCTCAGGCGTGTCAGATCTTAAATCTACAAGTAAATAGCCGTAAGGCTTGTGTGTAGCATCTTCAAAAGCTTCTAAAAAGAAATGTGTTTTACCGGGGTACATCTGCCGAGCCAACGTAATAACCTGTAATTTATCATGAGGGTTCTTAAAAAGGACCATGTATTTAGTGTTTAAATTTATGGTTCGGCTTTTCTTACCCTGACAAAAAACGTTTTGAACGAGATACATAATGCTCAAATTTCTGTGGTGTACGTATTTGGTGAATGCGTTTTGTATTTCAAGATTATCACAAGCCGCCTCCATAAGATCATCAACAACACCCAAATTTACCTTGTCAGTTGGAAATAGATCAGCGTCTGTAAAATTTTGCGGGACCCCCTCGATAAACCTGATATTTTTAAACAAGCGGGTTAGTTCATCATACAATTTCTGCCAACACGCGTAAAACCAAATGACATTATCAGGTTTGTGCGACATTAACGTATCCACGTGTATTAATAAATTTTTAACAAGAAAACTCTTTCTGGAATTTGAGGGTCCTGCTGCTAGAATACACGAAAAAGGGTGTTGAAATTGCGCAGTCATGTTTAATATCCAAAAGGCAACGTTGTAAAGTCAGCCGTCTCTTTGTGTAGACGCACTCTTGCGTTTTACGTAACGGTCAAGCTGGTATTCTGACTGAATACGCTTTGATTGCGTATTTGAAGGTCTGTTAGTGTGCGAGCTTTTTGGACAACTGTGCCCCGCTTTCGCGGTCTGCGATTGCTGATGTGTTTGTCCAGCATTCAGACGAGCCGATGCACCAGTCTTGTTACGACATTCCTGTCTTTTTTTGATAGCTATTTTGTTTGGATGCGCCGACGTCGCATTGTTACGCAGGCGACGCCTTTTTTCTCTAGCTATTTTAGAACGTTTAACTGAAAAACAGATTTTTATAGCCTGTTTTAACTTTCTAACCCTAGCACTTACAGTTTTTGCGCTTTTAAAAGGTCTTCCACCTCCACCAGTCATCACTAGTCAGTCTCTGTCTAGCAGCTCTTTTTCAAGAGCGTCAAGATGCGTAATCAGTCGTGTGTATTTGTTACGCGTAGCGTGTATTTGTCCAGCAGTAATTTTGTCGGGACTGTTAAACGCTAGAGACGTAGCGTCTTTAACGTAACATTTTAAATACATCGCCACGCGTGCCATTTTATCGTTACATTTCGCGATATCCCTCAACGCGTCGTACGTCTCTCCACCCCGGCAATAACAGGAATGGACAAGAGGCGCGTATCACTGTTGGGGTTCGCTTATCTGTTGTCCGTTGCTGCATGTGTCTGGCGTATCAAATGTGATGCGCTTTTTACACGGTATTACATCTTGCGTATTGGGTATTGGTGTTATGTCGCATAAAGCTGTAATATCATTTATTACGCTAGTTGGCTCACCACTCTGCAGAACCGGCTGCGGCGTTGTTAGAATTCCAGCTATCGGTGTAAACTGTTCCTGATGATGTTTTGTTGTTGATCGGCGTCTCTCTTTAACAACGCGAGATTTGGTGTTTTCTTTTCTTTTGGCTGAAATTTAAAGACAAACATTAAGATATAAGTATTAAGAATTTCAAGCGCGCTAACTAAAACAGGTCACCGTGAAAGATAGATAGATAGATAGATAGATAGGTAATTTATACATAGATATGTAGATAGAAATATAGATAGATAAATAGATAGATAAATTGATAGAATTTAGATAGATGGGGTATTTGGATGTATAGAAACATAGATAGATAGATAAATGAATGGATAGATAGATAGATAGATAGATAGATAGATAGATAGATAGATAGATAGACAGATAGATAACAGATAGATAGAAAGATAGACTATAGATAGGTAGATATACAGATAGATAGATAATTGATAGTAGGCTAGATAGGTAGATAAATTGATAGATAGAATTTAGATAGATGGGGTATATGGCTGTATAGATACATAGCTAGATAGATAGATAAATAAATAGAAAGATAGATAACAGATAGATGGAAAGATAGACTATAGATAGGTCGATAGAAAGATCGCTAGATATGTCCTTACGACTTTTATAAAAATTTAAAGACAAGCAGCAAGATGTAAGTATTAAAAACTTCAAGCGGGCTAATTAAAGCATAGCGCCGCATAATATTAACTTACGGGCATCAGGACAGCTGATAATCGGCATTGCTGGATTTTCAGACCGCCAACTGTCGCTGGCGCACGACTCTGGTGGTTCTGGGAATGAAGTAGTTCTGTTGACCCTTGCGGCACTACCAGGCATCTGAAAACTTAATGTTACAAGGTTTGATTAAACACCATTGCTTATACACGCTTAAAACTTATAGACATTGTTGTTTGATCGGATGTAGAGGGAGCCTTACCCGATGTGTTAGATTTCTTTGATGCCGCTTTGATCGTCTGTAATAAACGTGCATGGAATATAACTAGCTCTAAAACTATATATGTAATAAAAGCATAAGATGGTTATACTTACCGATCAGGCAAGGAGTCGTCGGATTGTAATCAGGTTTGTTTGAAATGTCAGTATGGGCTATCGCAATACTGGGCTCCTCGTCTGAAAGCAGTTGTACCCCGCCACCGCTCATGTACTCCTCATAAAAATCGTTGGCTGCAATTAGCATCTGCGCATCGGGGATAATGTCGTCCCCCCATAAATTTTGGTAAGAATCCATCTAAACTAATTGTATATTGTTAGTTAAAATATAGCAACATTTGTATGCGGTAAAAGAAAAGACATTTAGTTAGGGCCGCATTACGCCCTATAAATAAGCACAGTTATATAGATACAGATAACATAAGTAATATTCAATAAGTAGTGAAAGATTTAAGAGCACAACAGACAAATGGTGCTTACCTTTGTTGCCCTATGCCTGTACTTGCATACGTATCTCTGTGCTAGCCATGCACACACTGTATCCTGTTTATATAGGCGGGGTCCTGTTGTAAACCACAACATGTTGCAACTATTAGCACATTCATTAGTTGATGTCTCTCAAATAGTTAGATTATGTTTTATAAGAATTTATATGTTTATTATAGGCCTTTTTTATGTCCGAATCTTAATTTTATATCAAAAGCTTATCAAAATGTTATAAATGGGCTTATCAAAAAGATTTTTATCAAAATAGGATTTTATAAAAAGGATTTTTATAAAAATGAAGTTTATGGGGGCTGTAACGGGGTGCCGAAGGCGCACTCGGTCTTCCATCAGCCGCAGACCTGCTGCTTAGCTTCGGGAGCGAGGATCTGTGTTTGACCTTGTTCCCAGGGCAGCTTTGCTGGCTGGGAGGCTCCCTGCTTCTAGGTCTACCTTGAGCGCCGAGCTGATCACTCGGTGCTCGACTGGTCGGTCTGTCGGTCATGTGATGCTGGCCACGTCACTCCCCACTATAAATACAGGCAGCCTGCTGGCCACAGGTTGCCTGTTAATTTTAGGTATCTGGTGATTGTTTTGTTCCTGCATACTTACCTGATCCTGTGATCCCTGACGATTCTCTGCCTGCTCCTCCTGTACTGCGCATCTCTCCTGGTATCCTGACCCCGGCTTCCACCTGACGATTCTTTGCGGACTCCTGTTGTACTTCGTTTCTCTCCTGGTATTTGACCTCGGCTTTTCCTGACTATTCTCTGCTCATTCCTTAGTACTGCGTAGCTCTCTAGGTATTGACCCGGTCCGTTCACGTTCCGTTATTTGTCTTGTCTGTCTTCCCAGCAGGTATCCTAAGTTAGGGACTGCCGTCTAGTTGTCCCCTCTTATTAGGACTTGCGAGGCAAGTAGGCAGGGCCAGGGGTGAGTGTGGAGCGCAGTGGTCACTATCCTCCCCCCTGTGTGTAGTGTACGTTACCGTCGCAGGGGCCTGTTGTAAAACCATAACATGTTGCAACTATTAGCACATTCACTAGTTGCTGTCTTTCAAATAGTTAGATTATGTTTTATAAGAATTTATATGTTTATTATAGGCCTTTTTATGTCCAAATCTTAATTTTATATCAAAAACTTATCAAAATGTTATAAATGGGCTTATCAAAAAGATTTTTTTTATCAAAATGAAACTTATTAACCTGTATAATTTGATATAAATACATATCAAAGTGGTTGGCTTTTATATCAAAAGCCGTATGCTTTTGTATTCATTTGGAAACTGCTGGACATTAGATTTCACCATCTGTAGCAAGCTGTCAGGAGTCTCTCAAAAAACCTCAACATCCTGTATTAGCAGTAGCCGTAATCTGAGAAGAATGTCATGTGTAGGATGTTGCCATGTGTAGTAAGAATCTGGAATAAGTGATAAGCCCTTAACCCTTTCATGACCAAGGGTCATTGATGCCCCAGTGTCCAGGTCAAAATTTACAAATCTGACATTCGTCACTTTATGTGGTAATAGCTTTGGAACACTTTTACTTATCCACGCCATTCTGACACATTGTACTTCATGATAGTCATATATTTAAGTCAATATATTTCACCTTTATTTATGAAAAAATCCCAAATTTACCAAAAATTTAGAAAAATTCACAATTTTCCAAATTTCAATTTCTCTGCTTCTAAAACAGAAAGTCATATCTAATAAAATATTTATTAGTTAACATTCCCCATATGTCTACTTTATGTTGGCATCATTTTGGAAATGTCATTTTATTTTTTTTAGGACGTTAGAAGGCTTAGAAGTTTAGAAGCAATTCTTACAATTTTTAAGAAAATTTCCAAAACCCACTTTTTAAGGACCCGTTCAGGTCTGAAGTCCCTTTGTGGGGCTTACATAGTGGAAACCCCCATAAATGACCCCATTGTAGAAACTACACCCCTCAAGTTACTCAAAACTGATTTTACAAACTTTGTTAAATCTTTAGGCGTTCCACAAGAATTAAAGGAAAATGGAGATGAAATTAAAAAATTTCACTTTTTTGGCAGATTTTCCATTTTATATATTTTTTTCTTTAACACATTGAGGGTTAACAGCCAAACAAAACTCAATATTTATTACCCTGATTCCGCGGTTTACAGAAACACCCCACATGTGGTCGTAAACTGCTGTACGGGCACACGGCAGGGCGCAGAAGGAAAGGAGAGCCGTACGGTTTTTGGAAGGTAGATTGTTCTGGATTGGTTTTCTGAACGCCATATGTTTTTTATTTTTCTGCCGATCGTCTTGTGCAGGAGCTCGTTTTTTGCAGAAAGAGTTGAGGTTTTTATTGGTACCATTTTTGGGTACATAGGATTTTTTGATCATTCATTATTACACTTTATGGGGCAAGGTGACCCAAAAATTGGCTGTTTTGGAACAGTTTTCATTTATTTATTTTTACAGCGTTCATCTGAGGTGTTAGGTCATGTGATAGTTTTATAGAGAAGATCGTTACGGACGTGGCAATACCTAATATGTATACTTTTTCTTATTTATTTAAGTTTTACACAATAATAGCTTTTCTGAAACCCAAAAAATGATGTTTTAGTGTCTCTATAGTCTGAGAGCCATAGCTTTTATATTTTTTGGGCGATTGTCTTAAATAGGGTATCATTTTTTGCGGGACGAGGTGACTGTTTGATTGGTACTATTTTGGGGGTCATAAGCCTTTTTGATCGTTTGCTGTTGCACTTTTTGTGATGTAAGGTGACAAAAATAGCTTTTTTGGCACTGTTTTTTTTATTTTATTTTTATGGTGTTTATCGGACGGGGTCCATCATATGATATATTTATAGAGATGGTCGTTACAGACGCGGTGACACCTAATATGTGTATTTTATTTTATTTTTTTATTTTTTTTATAGGAAAAGGCAATGTCTTTTTTTATTTACATTTTTATTTATTTATTGATTTTATTTTTACTTTTATTTTTTCACTTTTTTATCAGTTCCCTCTTGGATCTTGAAGATCCAGTGGGGCTGATAGTTGTGATAGTTGTACTATACTTTGCAATGCTCTTGCATTGCAAAGTATAATACTTTCAGATTGCCTGTAGGTGGCAGCACTGGACTCCTTTGCCATGGCAACCATCGGGTGCTGCAATCACAGCGCTGCAGCCCCGATGGTGGAGAGAGGGAGCTCCCTCCCTCTGTTAACCCCATGGATGCCGCAACCGCAGCATCTATGGGGTTACAGGAGAGTGTCAGCATAGAGCTGACACTCTCTGCTGATGGCGGCGGCTCAGAAATGGAGCCGCCGCCATCACACACAGAATGGGGAATCGGGGGCAGCGCTGGAAGGGGGGGGGGTCGGGGGGTACAGACTACAATGGGGCAGGAGGGGCGGCTAGAAAATTAATGCAGGGGGCGGATCGCATGCCAGGAAGGAGATGAGCAGGGAGGAGATGAGGGCACAGATCGGCGGGGCACAGATGGGGGGGGGCACCATGTGCTTAGAGCGGCACAGGGGAACACTATCGGCTTTCAGGCTCTGATCTGCAGAGCGCAGATCAGAGCCTGAAATCAGCATTTTAACACTGCTGCGATCCGATTGGTTAGTCTGCACAGACTAACCAATCGGATCGATTTCCGGCAAGGGGCCACTCTGATTGGTCCCTTGCCTGCATTACTGCACTGTATGCTGTCCGTGACAGCACCAGGGCAGGGGCAGAAGCTTTAATCCAACCGCTTTGCAGCGCTTGGATTAAAGAGCTGCCAGAACGTTTATATGCGTGGTAGCTGCACGGGGTATGTGCAGCTATCACGTATATATACAGATTGCGGTCGGGAAGGGGTTAATGGACGAATACAAATAGTAGTAAGTAGTAAGAATCAATATAAATTTAATATCAATTTAATATCAAGCAATATAAATGTAATATCAAGCAATATAAATTTAACATCAATTTAATATCAAGCAATATAAAAGGGGCGGGGGTATCTGTATAAAAGGGGGTGTGGTACCTGTCACTTTGCAGTTTGACGAAACATATACCCTCTTACTACTTTTGCTTCTAAACTTCTAAGCCTTCTAACATCCCCAAAAAATAAAATGGCATTTACAAAGTGATCCAAACATGAAGTAGACATATGGGGAATGTAAAGTAGTAACTACAGTACCTTGCAAAAGTATTCATCCCCCTTCACTGTTTTCGTATTTTGTTACATTACAGCCTTAAGTTCAATGTTTTGTTAATCTGAATTTTATGTGATGGATCAGAACACAATTGTCTAAATTGGTGTAGTGAAATGAGAAAAATATATAAATAAAACTATTGTTTAGAAATAGAAAACAGAAAATTGGCATGTGCGTATGTATTCACCCCCTTTGTTAGGAAGCCCATTAAATGCTCTGGTGCAACCATTTACCTTCAGAAGTCACATAATTAGTGAAATGATGTCCACCTGTGTGCAATCTAATAGTGATGAGCAGCAGGTGCCATATTCGAATTCGCAATATATTAGCTAATTCGAGACTTCATTATATTCGTACTATGCTATTCTATTGCGAAATATCGTCATTTAAATATTCTTGTGCACATGCGCATTTTTGGCATAAGATAAACTATATTAAATAGTGAAGAATATTCTAATTCAGTACTGACTAAGATATTTTAGCCCACAAGTAATGGTCCATTACCGGCCTGCTTTTTGCGTGTGGGCCAATGTGAGAAGGCTAAAATATTTTAGTCAGTACTTCATTAGAATATTCTTCATTATTTAATATAGTTTATCTTATGCCAAAAATCGGCAATTAAATATGCGCACTAATCGAATCGTGTAAGGGCGTTAAGAAACATTTTTCTATTGGGTTGGCTTGGTAGAATTGTCGAATATGTAGAATATAGCGCTATATTCGTAAATTACGAATATAGCACTATATTCTACATATTAGACAATTCTACCAAGCCAACCCAATAGGAAAGTTGCTTAACGCCCTTACACGATTTGATTAATGCGCATATTTAATTGCCAATTTTTCGCCTAAGATAAACTATATCAAAGAATATTTTAATTCAGTACTGACTAAGATATTTTAGCCTTCTCACATTGGCCCACACGCAAAAAGCAGGCCGGTAATGGACCATTACTTGTGGGCCAATGTGAGAAGGCTAACATATCTTAGTCAGTACTGAATTAGAATATTCTTCATTATTTAATATAGTTTATCTTATGCCAAAAATCAGTAATTAAATATGTGCAATAATCGAATCGCGAAAGGGCGTTAGGCAACTTTCCTATTGGGTTGGCTTGGTAGAATTGTTGAATATGTAGAATATAGTGCTATATTCGTAATATGAATATATATATTTTTTTTTCATCTGAACCCATTCCATTTACTATTAGTGATGGACGAACATCTGCCGGGACGGTTAGCGAACGTGATCGCGCATAGGCCATCAAATGTTCGTGAACCGCGAGTTCGCGGCGGGTCCCATTCATTTTAATGGCAGGCGAACCTGAAAAACCTTCAGCTCATATTTGCAGCCAAGAAATAATTACTAGAAGTGCAAAAATAGTCCCACAGCATGGACAGTGTCATACCAGATGTATTATTCGAAATTGCGATCTCCATATATCGGCAATATAATTTTCGGGAACGCGCATGCGCAAATGCACTATACAGTACCCAAATGCACTATAAAGAAAGTATACAGGGAGTGCAGAATTATTTATAGGCAAGTTGTATTTTTGAGGATTCATTTTATTATTGAACAACAACCATGTTCTCAATGAACCCAAAAAACTCATTAATATCAAAGCTGAATATTTTTGGAAGTAGTTTTTAGTTTGTTTTTAGTTTTAGCTATTTTAGGGGGATATCTGTGTGTGCAGGTGACTATTACTGTGCATAATTATTAGGCAACTTAACAAAAAACAAATATATACCCATTTTAATTATTTATTTTTACCAGTGAAACCAATATAACATCTCAACATTCACAAATATACATTTCTGACATTCAAAAACAAAACAAAAACAAATCAGTGACCAATATAGCCACCTTTCTTTGCAAGGACACTCAAAAGCCTGCCATCCATGGATTCTGTCAGTGTTTTGATCTGTTCACCATCAACATTGCGTGCAGCAGCAACCACAGCCTCCCAGACACTGTTCAGAGAGGTGTACTGTTTTCCCTCCTTGTAAATCTCACATTTGATGATGGACCACAGGTTCTCAATGGGGTTCAGATCAGGTGAACAAGGAGGCCATGTCATTAGATTTTCTTCTTTTATACCCTTTCTTGCCAGCCACGCTGTGGAGTAATTGGACGCGTGTGATGGAGCATTGTCCTGCATGAAAATCATGTTTTTCATGAAGGATGCAGACTTCTTCCTGTACCACTGCTTGAAGAAGGTGTCTTCCAGAAACTGGCAGTAGGACTGGGAGTTGAGCTTGACTCCATCCTCAACCCGAAAAGGCCCCACAAGCTCATCTTTGATGATACCAGCCCAAACCTGTACTCCACCTCCACCTTGCTGGCGTCTGAGTCGGACTGGAGCTCTCTGCCCTTTACCAATCCAGCCACGGGCCCATCCATCTGGCCCATCAAGACTCACTCTCATTTCATCAGTCCATAAAACCTTAGAAAAATCAGTCTTGAGATATTTCTTGGCCCAGTCTTGACGTTTCAGCTTGTGTGTCTTGTTCAGTGGTGGTCGTCTTTCAGCCTTTCTTACCTTGGCCATGTCTCTGAGTATTGCACACCTTGTGCTTTTGGGCACTCCAGTGATGTTGCAGCTCTGAAATATGGCCAAACTGGTGGCAAGTGGCATCTTGGCAGCTGCACGCTTGACTTTTCTCAGTTCATGGGCAGTTATTTTGCGCCTTGGTTTTTCCACACGCTTCTTGCTACCCTGTTGACTATTTTGAATGAAACGCTTGATTGTTCGATGATCACGCTTCAGAAGCTTTGCAATTTTAATAGTGCTGCATCCCTCTGCAAGATATCTCACTATTTTTGACTTTTCTGAGCCTGTCAAGTCCTTCTTTTGACCCATTTTGCCTAATAATTATGCACACCTAACATAGGGTGTTGATGTCATTAGACCACACCCCTTCTCATTACAGAGATGCACATCACCTAATATGCTTAATTGGTAGTAGGCTTTCGAGCCTATACAGCTTGGAGTAAGACAACATGCATAAAGAGGATGATGTGGTCAAAATACTCATTTGCCTAATAATTCTGCACGCAGTGTATTGGTAAATAACACCCCGCTTCAATCTGTTTTTTTGGGGGACGACTGGTATATCACCCCAGTAGAAATTATTTGTTCCAATAACGCTTGTTTCTCTATATACCTGCAGTATCGCAGCAGAACCGCACACAACTGCCGCACAATGCAAATGCACTATAATATACTTTCTAACATAGAAAGTATATTATAAAATTGTACAAGGAAGGCAATCCATTAGAATATACATGAAGATAAAACGAAACCTTTAATAATTTTACTATGAGGGTCCATTCACACGTCCGTAAGTGTTTTGCGGATCCGCAAAACACGGACACCGGCAATGTGCATTCCGCAATTTGTGGACCGCACATCGCCGGCACTATAATAGAAAATGCCTAATCTTGTCTGCATATGCGGACAAGAATAGGACATGTTCTATTTTTTTGCGGAAACGGAAGCACAGATGCGGAACTGCGGATCCGCAAATGCGGATGTGGATCCGCAGATGCGGACAGCACATTCTGGGCCCATTGAAAATGAATGGGTCTGCACCCGTTCCGCAAAATTGCAGAACGGATGCGGACCCATTTTGCGGACGTGTGAATGGAAAAGATATCCCTCAAAATGAAAATAAATGAAATTATTAAAGTTAAGCAAAAAGTATAGATGTGGTAGGCAATAACAAGTACTCGGCGGCACTAAATCAGGTGCTTGGCGGCACCAAATCAGAAACCATATATCCTACCACAATCTGAGGGGTTCCAGTGCACATCGATGATTCCAGGAGGGAAAGCAAAAAAACATTCATCGCTGGGCTAGATGATGATGTGGTATTGAAGGACAGGGTGGGCAAAGAACTGTCCCTGATATTGCCCTACAGGGGGGTGCTATTCTGGCCCTGATAGCCTAACCACAGACCACCCGCCCTGATAAGAGCGACCCCGTCCGGAACCTTACCCTATATAAAAATGGCCCTAGTAAGCCCCTAGCCCCTAGGCCCCTGACTTTCAGGTGATCACTATATAGATCTATGTGTTTTTGACTCATTATAAAAGTATATTATAAGTATATCGCACCCCTCTGTGTATCACACATATCGATAGCACACCTATACTAGTGCTTAAAATGACTTTTGTGGCCCTATTAGCTAGTGTTTGGTGTCCCTAACAGCCTGTCCCTGCTCCACCCAGCAACCTCTTCCTACACTGGCAAAACACTGAATGTAAAATGGCGGCCAGATCAGGTTTATTTATAAGGTAGGGGGTATGTCAATGTGCTGAAATGTCTCAATTAGCTGTCCTGTACCACCTGATGGATGTGTCATGGGTCAAAGTTCTTCACAATGTAAAAGAATATGGCGGGCGCAAATTTCTCCATATGTTCGCATGTTCGGCAAATCGCGAACACGCAAAGTTCGCCGCGAAACGACCGCCGGGTGAACCGTAAGGCCATCTCTATTTACTATCACTAATGGGTTCAGAAGAAAGAAAATATTTAAAAAAGAATATTAATTTTAGCAAATATATATCAATATATTCTAAATATTTGCGAATTATCGAAGTGCCGATATTCGCGAGAAAAATTCGCTATTTGAATATTCACGCTCAACACTACAATCTAAGTGTCACATGAACTGTAATTACATATACACACCTTTTTTTAAAGGCCCCAGAGGCTGCCACACCTAACCAAACACTGCCATGAAGACCAAGGAACGCTCCAAGTCAGGGTTAGGTTATAAAAAAATATCAAAATCTTTGATGATGCCCAGGAGCACCATCAAATCTATCATAACTAAATGGAAAGAACATGGCACAACGGCAAACCTGCCAAGAGACGGCCGCCCACCAAAACTCATGGACCGGCAAGGATAGCATTAATCAGAAAGGCAGCACAAAGACCTAAGGTAACCCTGGAGGAGCTGCAGAGTTCCATAGCATATCCTGGAGAATCTGTACATAGGATGACAATAAGCCGTACGCTCCATAGTGTTGGGCTTTATCGCAGAGTGGCCAGAAGAAAGCCATTACTTTTAGCTAAAAACAAAAAGGCATGTTGTGAGTTTGTGAAAAGGCATGTGGGAGACTCCCAAAATGTATGGAGGAAGGTGCTCTGGTCTGATGAGACTAAAATTGAACTTTTCGGCCATCAAAGAAAACGCTATGTCTGGAGCAAACCCAACACATCACATCACCCAAAGAACACCATCCGCACAGTGAAACATGGTGGTGGCAGCATCATGCTGTGGAGATGTTTTTCAGCAGCCGGGACTGGGAAACTGGTCAGAGTTGAGGGAAAGATGGATGGTGCTAAATACAGGGATATTCTTGAGCAAAACCTGTACCACTCTGTGCGTGATTGGAGGCTAGGATGGTGGTTCACCTTCCAGCAGGATAATGATCTCAAACATACTGCTAAAGCAACACTTGAAACATGTAAATGTGTTGGAATGGCCTAGTCAAAGCTCAGATCTCAATCCAATAGAAAATTGGTGGTCAGACCTAAAGATTGCTGTTCACAAGCGCAAATCATCCAACTTGAAGGAGCTGGAGCAGTTTTGCAAGGAGGAATGGGCAAAAATCCCAGTGGTAAGATGTGGCAAGCTCATAGAGACTTATCCAAAGCGACTTGGAGCTGTGATTGCCGCAAAAGTTGGCTCTACAAAGTATTGACTTTAGGGGGGTGAATAGTTATGCACATTGACTTTTTCTGTTATTTTGTCCTATTTGTTGTTTGGTTCACACAAAAAAAAAAAAAACATCTTTAAAAGTTGTGGGCATGTTCTGTAAATTAAATGATGCAAATCCTCAAACAATCCATGTTAATTCCAGGTTGTTGGGCAGCAAAATACAGAAAAAGTCAAGGGGAGGGGGGGGGGGGGATATTTTTGCAGGGCATTGTGAATTTGACAATATTTCAATCTGTTACATAGCATGATTGTAGGGTGCATTTAACCCATCTCCAGCCCTGTTGGTTCTGTTGTGTTTAAAGTATTTTTTAACAATAGACTTTCATTTTAATAGCAGTAAAATAAAGCTGATGTTTTATAGGTGGCCATTCTGTGAGAAATCTGTTGATTCCTGACCACTTACATGTTGGAGTACTCCTGCCTGGTCAGTTCGTTGATTTAAATTCTACGATTAGTAAATACTTTTACTTAGTTCACCTACTTTCTTAAAAATACAACATTATGACGGTTATTATTGCATAGCTGTCTGCTTCTCCTTCATTAATCTGCTGGTGAATCAGGCTATAGCCTTGTTTTGTGCTGCTGAGCTTTGTAACATGCATGTTTTCATAAAAGAACTTCCCTACTGGAAAGTAATTAAGACTATATTGGTACCTAATAGAGAGCAGATGTTACACCAATTGGATTAGCCTTAGACTCTGCAGTGTATTACTTGGATAGAAGATTCCTGCATAATGATGTCTACATATAAGAGGAATTTTAAGGGGGTTCATGAAAGGGACACCCTGGCATCATTGTTGTCTTTCTAATTGAGCTCCACATAAGCTTTAAAAAAAACCTATAGGAATATATAAATCTTATGCATACAATATTGTTAACAGTGGCAAAAGCTGCAAAACCAAAAGTAGGGAAAATTCTGAAACTGAGATCTAAAGTTAGCCATATAAATTAAATAATAAGTCTCAACTAAAGATGAACAAACCAGTTCAGACCGAACTGAGTTCAGTCTGAACTTTGCTTTTTTCAGATGGCAGACGAACCTGAATATTTTCAGGTTTGTTTCGAACAAATCCACAAAAACGGCACGTAGCACCATTTTAGTGCACATTTATGCTGGAAAAAAATGCTAGGTAGAAAGAAGAAGGGATCTCACTTGACGCTGAAAGTAAGTGAGGGTGAGGGCTTTCCCTGATTGGCTCCCAGGCTGACAAACAGCCTGGTTGAGCCACTCAATGCTGCAGCAAGCAGGGAGGTGCCCTAGCAGAATGATCAGATTGCCATTCTGTGCTGGGCTGTGAATAAAGGTGGTTGGATTTTAAGGTGTCTGCAAGAGAGTCAGGGACAGTCAGAAATCAATCTGGGACAGTTTGAAATCAAACATGCTTGTATTCAATTGCCAGGGAGAGTGGAGGAAAAGGCTAGTATTACAAAGAGGAATTGAGAGAGAGAAGATAGGAGCTATGGCTGGCTGTGCCTCCTAGTAGAACTGTAGCTACCTGCAAGGAAATACGTAAATTTTTTCACCTCATTTTCACAGAAATCCTTTTTTTGTGGAATGTAATTTAATTAACCAGCATATATACAGGGTGGGCCATTTATATGGATACACCTTAATAAAATGGGAATGGTTGGTGATATTAACTTCCTGTTTGTGGCACATTAGTATATGTGAGGGGGGAAACTTTTCAAGATGGGTGGTGACCATGGCGGCCATTTTGAAGTCAGCCATTTTGAATCCAACTTTTGTTTTTTCAATAGGAAGAGGGTCATGTGACACATCAAACTTATTGGGAATTTCACATGAAAAACAATGGTGTGCTTGGTTTTAATGTACCTTTATTCTTTCATGAGTTATTTACAAGTTTCTCTTTGTTTACAGCCATTGACATGTCGCCGAGGTTAACAAGTGAGGAGCGGATAGAAATTGTGTTGATGTCTGGTGAACGCAGTAACCGGGTCATTGCAGCAGATTTCAATGCAAGACACCCTACGAGACCACCCATCTCCCATGCTACAGTTAACAAACTGCTTGCTAATTTTCGTGAAACTGGTTCAGTGTTGGATTTGCCAAAATGTGGACGCATGAAATCTGTCTCTAATGAAGAAACATCAGTGGCTGTCCTAGCTTCATTCAACAAGAGCCCACAGCGTAGCACTCGCCGCATGTCACTGGAGAGTGGCATTAGTCGAACATCCCTTCGGCGGATATTAGCTACTCACAAATGGCACCCTTACAAACTCCAGCTACTGCAGCATCTCAACGAGGATGACCCAGATCGGCGCACTGAATTTGCAGAATGGGCAAAACAAAAATTGGAACAGGACCCTCAGTTTACGCAGAAGATTTTGTTCAGTGATGAGGCAAACTTTTATGTGAATGGTGAAGTTAACAAACAAAACTACCGCTATTGGTCTGACACTAACCCACATTGGATAGATCCCTCCAAGACTGTTGGAACAAAAAAATTGATGGTATGGTGTGGTATATGGGGTACAAAGATAGTGGGGCCATTCTTCATCAATGGAAACCTCAAGGCCACTGGATATGCAAAATTGCTACATGATGATGTGTTTCCCTCTTTATGCACTGAAGCTGGCACGTTCCCTGAGTTTTTCCAGCAAGATGGTGCACCACCACATGATGGGTGTCAGGTCCGAGCATTCCTAGATGAACAGTTTCCTGGAAAGTGGATTGGTCGTCGTGGGCCAGTTGAATGGCCCCCAAGGTCTCCCGATCTGACCCCCTTAGACTTTTATCTTTGGGGTCATCTGAAGGCAATTGTCTATGCTGTGAAGATACGAGATGTGCAGCACCTGAAACTACGGATACTGGAAGCCTGTGCTAGCATTTCTCCTGTGGTGTTGCTATCAGTGTGTGAAGAGTGGGAGAAGAGGGTTGCATTGACAATCCAACACAATGGGCAGCACATTGAACACATTTTATAAGTGGTCAGAAACATGTAAATAACTCATGAAAGAATAAAGTTACGTTAAAACCAAGCAAACCATTGTTTTTCTTGTGAAATTCCCAATAAGTTTGATGTGTCACATGACCCTCTTCCTATTGAAAAAACAAAAGTTGGATTCAAAATGGCCGACTTCAAAATGTCCGCCATGGTCACCACCCATCTTGAAAAGTTTCCCCCCTCACATATACTAATGTGCCACAAACAGGAAGTTAATATCACCAACCATTCCCATTTTATTAAGGTGTATCCATATAAATGGCCCACCCTGTAGATGATTTCTGCAGCAATACATAAGGTATAGTAGCCATCTACCTGTGAGTGTTAACATGAAATTGAGAGTCAAGCCTCAATCATCCATTTCCATTTGTTAAGTTTACACACGGTTGGAATTTAATTATAATTTTTTTTTTTTTTGGGGGGGGCAATTTAATTAACCAGCATATATATATATGTGATTACTGCAGCAAAACACAAGGTATAGCAACAATCTACCTGTGAGTGTTAACGTGAAATTGATCATCAAGCCTCAATTGTCCATTTACATTTATTCAGTTTCCACATGTTTTTTTGTGACTTGTTCAATTTAATTAAACCAGCATATAGCTTATCAGTACATCACTACACAGGCTACGGTACCAATTTAAATTTAACTGGGAGTCTTGATGTGATTTTAAGGGTTAGGCCTCTATCGTCTATTTCTGTATATTCATTTTCCACACAGTTGGAACAATAAATTCTTTGGGACTTGTTCAATGTAAGCATCTGTACAAGCAGCGAAGAGCACACCCAATTGTCTCAATGGGGGTTGGATCCAGAAAGAACTGGCTCCTCAGGCATGCTGGCCAGAATGGTGACCTGTATGCTTGTTTTCTTACGCAGTGGCAGGCATATCGGTAGCATAAAGTAATCTGATGATTACTGGATAGCCATGCTTTTAGACCCTCACCACCAGGGCAAAATGGGGGAATGTTTCACTTTTTCAGAAATAGAGGAGAAATTAAATTATTGCCAGAAAACACTGTGTACGCAGCTTGCTACAGCTTACGACACTGCCAGCATGTCTGAAAAGGAGGCCCCTCTCCACCCCCCGCAGAGTCATCCCCTTCCCGCTGTCACCAGCAGTGGAAGCTACAACACCAGTAGCAGAAGACATTTCAGTCTCCTCAACATGATGGTGCAGTTTTTCCATGTGCCACGCAGGTTGAGGCCAGTCAGCAATCTGAAAGCTCCCACCTCAATGCCTAGGTTCAGGCCTAAACTATGGCCAGTCCCTGTTGCATACCCTGTTCCCTGAATCCATGGATTTCTGGGCAGTCTGACTGGAACAGTGGGTTGAACTGGCATAGCAGGCTTTCTTCTTTATTGCCCAGCCTCCAGTGCCATCTTGGAGAGGGCTTTCAGTGCACGGGATGGGGAATGGGGGGTGATGATACTCAAATAGACCAAGTTGTCCTCCAGCAGTGTCCAAAACATCAATTTTGTCAAAATGAACCAAGCCTTGATTCAGTAGGATTTTCACACTCCACTGGTGCCATCTTGCCACTGTTGCTATCTGTCTGCCTACCATCACGTTCTGTACGGCTGCTGCTGACTCTATCATGCCACTAATGCGACCTGCCAACCTTCACATTCTGTAAGGTTGTTGCAGCTGCCTCCATCATGCCACTGCTATGTGTCTGTTTGTTTACCATTATTTTATGTACAGTTGCTGCCTCCATCATACCACTGCTGCAATCTGACTATATTCACGTTCTGTATGGCTGCTGCCACCACCATCATGCCACTGTTGGTATTATGCCACTGCTGCGGCCTACTGATGATCATCTTTCATAAGGCTGCTGTCGCCTCTATCATGCTGCTGCCTTTCTGGCAACATATACCATATGACTGCTGCTGTAGCCGGCACTGCCTCAGCTGCTGCTGCTCCTCACTGCTAATTCCCTACTGCCACCACCATTAACGCATAGCATCTGCCGTCACTATCACTACTACTACTCCTAATACTATTGTTACTACTTCCCATAGACAGCCTTGTATATTCTGTGCTATATTGCTCCTGCTGCTGCCACTATTGTAGCTGCATGTCACTATATCCGCACTCTTTCCATATCCACACTGCACTGCTGCTGCTTCCAATTTAAAGGGATAAAAAATGTTAGGCTCCTTCACAACGAGCAATTCACGGACTAATATTATTAATGAAGGTGCCACCTCTCACTGAATAGATAAATTCACAGAGAGAGAGGGAACATGAGGTGTGTAAAGTGTATAAAACAGTAATTTTATTGATATACACTAAAAACAGGGGAAACAGGAGTGAAAACCTAATAAAACATTCCCCATGTGGAGTGATGCAACACTTGAGCGTTCAGGGGACTTAAGCAAATAGGTCATGAGCAGCAGGGGTAGGCTGGAGATAGATGTAAGCAAAAACCTACACCACCTGCTATCACCCACAGGGGGATGTGTGTGTGCTCAACTGGTGAGAAATGACCCCCACTACTTTCAGATGGGTGTGATACTAAAGGCACACCACTTAACGTGTACTGAGCTCAGGGGATAACAACACCAGTGATGCACATATATGTAACACTGCAGCCAACTTCACTCCCCCCCGAGTATCAGGGGAGGGAACTCTACATAGTAACCACAGTGCAATGTTGAGTCCCCCAGTAAGGGATATATACACGTACCACACAATGTATATTGTCACCGTGGGGCACTGTACATGCAGACCATACTCAGGATGCACCCTAACCAACTGCCTGGTATATAATATTGGACGCAGTTGGAGGGATAACACCCCAGGTCTAAGGGACTCACAAGCTAAATAGCTAATCAGGCAGGTAGCTAAGCTTCATCGGAAGCAGCAATTGCCAAGCTGTAGCAGCTATAAATCTATCATCAGTTAGTGACTCTGCTCTACACGTGACACTCAGACATCATTTACTATTGCTGTCATTGCATTTCAGAGCTTTGGATGGAAAAAAAAATCATAAAAAAATAAATGAAAAGAGATAACAAGTTTTCCTAAAAATTATGAGTCCTAGGAGGCCAGAGGGGGCTATATACCCTCTTTCAGGACAATTGGAGCAACTTCGGTTTGGTCCAAACCGATTCGGTTCCGAACGAACAGGGCAACCATCTACTGTATATGGTTGGTGTCCAAACTTTCTTCTGAGAGCAGATACTGTATCTGAGGAAGAAGGATCTGGCTGTTAGATGTGTACAGTACATACTTAAAATCCTTTTGCACATGGGGAGATTAACCACTGCCATGAATGTGTGTGTATAGGGGATTAGGACTCGAAAGACCACCTATCTAATGTCTATGTCCAACTCTCGATCATATAGCTATAAACATGTAGTGAAGCAAAGGTAATTTAAGTGGATTCCTATTTGGCTGAGATATGAATAAAGGTGTGGAGTTGGGAAAAGACTGAACAGAAAGCAGAGTGACAGAAAACCTAGGAAAGATCAGGGAGAGAATAGTTTTGTCCTCTTGTTTTATTGTTTCATTTATTAGATGGATAACACAGTTGACTCCTTTGTCTCCCATGATTAATGAGGTGATGCGCTATAGGACTTATCCCATTTTGCCTCTCTAGCAGACTCTCTGAAACACCATCATATGGATTTTTTCCTACTTATCACTCAGCTTGTACACTAATACTTAATGTCCTCCTTAGACTAGAGGAGCACAACTGAGAAACAGTGGAAAGATGGATTCCTTCATCATTAGATCATGGCAATTATCTTCAGCCACAGGCACAGCCGAACAGCAGCAAACTCTTCGTTGGTCATTAACCCCTTAAGAATGCTTCAGTTTTTAGGCCATGTATAAATATGTTTTAATAAAGTATGAAGAAAGATTGAAAGAATATTTCATCATCTACCCCAAGTAAATGTTTGACCAGCAATCCAGCAGACATACTTTAACTGGTTTTATCATGTGCGATGTGGTACCACAGTTTTACGAGTGATATAATAAGTTGTTTCTCATTGACTTTCCTCTATTATTACCAAGTTCACTCACGTTTATCCTATTAACCCATAGTTATCAAGGCTGTGTATACATGTACAGTTTGAAGCTCATCTGATTAATTCTGGATGCAGAGAATCATCACACCCTCAAGGGGACACTTCGTAAGTAATGGATATATTTGTAAACTCAATATTAATACAAAACACATTTTTTAGAATGTTTGACTGTTTTTCTTTTTCATTTCAGCAGTACTAAACCATTGAATTAAATGCAAAGTATTCTCCTTCTCTACTTAAATGATAAGACCTCTTACAATATATAGCCAGGTAATTCATTGCCAGTTTACTGCTGCTGTGAGGGTTAGATTTTATCTGAAAGGCAATCCTCATGATAATAGTAGACCTAGATAAATATGCCCACAGAAAAGCATTAAATTGATTAATCTAATGTGTGATACTCTAATTGACTCACCACAGGGAACTCTTTCTGGTTTCAGCAAGTCCAAACAAAGATGAAGTTAAAAAGGAGGACCTTTCACCTCTCCTGACATGCCTGTTTTAATAGTTTCATGCATTCCCCATGTAATAACAATAGGGATGAGCGAATCGACTTCGGATGAAACATCCGAAGTCGATTTGCATAAAACTTCATTTCAATACTGTACGGAGCGAGTGTTCCGTACAATATTAGAATGTATTGGCTCTGATGAGCTGAAGTTATTACTTTGCAAAGTCTCACAAGACTTCACATAATAACTTCAGAAATTGATTTGTACTGTAAAAAAACATTTCCCAAACTCGGGTTGCTCATCCTTAAATACCAATTCTGGAGCAGCTATTCTTATGGCTCTATCTTGTGCCATTCCTTTATAATTTCTACTAGAAGTTATGAATGAATTGTTAGCAGTCTGCAGTAAGGGTACAGAGGGGTGGTAACAAGTTGGGGGTGTGTCCCTGCACAGTCTGTCAATGGCAGCACTGATTGGATAGAGTGAGTCTGTGCAGGGACACATCCCCAACTGGTTACCACCCCTCTGTACCGTTGGGCATCTACATTCAGGAGAGCAGACCCTGCACATATAGTGTGCTGCTCCTAGTTACCTCTGTGTGCATCAGCACACTATATGTGCAGGGTCGGCTCTCCTGAACAAAGATGCCCAACGGCACAGGTAGGTTTAGCGTAGGACCTGCCTGACTGAGATCACCTTGGCGGGGGTAGGTGGGCACAGATGTGTTTTGATCAAAATATATTGTCTAAGAATCTCAGATTTTATTATATCAGAATAAGGACTTAGTCTATATATAATGCTTGCATCTATTGTGTTAGTGCATTAATTATTTGTTTTCTGTGACTTTTTTTCATAAACGTAGCCATGGACATCCACATATTTATCATATCATGCAGGATTTTTATCTTTGTTTTCATCTTTTTTCTGTGACTTTTTTTTTATTGAAGAATTATTAAAAGTTATATTTTTATTTCCACCATTTCAGTGACAAGTGAATTGTGAACCTCCATCCTATATTTTCTATTTATTTTCAAGGCTATATTTACTAACCAACCTTTTCAAAGTATTAGCTCTAATACCTTGTTGAGGTGTAATAGGGAGCTGGTAGGGTGAGCATATTATCCCCTCTTCATTTTATCCTTCTATCCTATTTGACCCTGTTATAAGGTTATTTACTGATTCCTTCTTACAGTATCCCTTGGCATATGTTTGATTTCTGCCTTAATACACATCTACAATTTCAAAAAGACTGGAGGCTTGTTGCATACTTGTTATGTGTGAGGTGGACAAATATGCACTTGAGGGACTTTAAAGTCCATACCGTATTCATATTTTACCCTTAGTACAAGTTCTTCTATTTTGTTACAAGTGTGCTTTATTAAAGCAAACTTTTCAAAAACAGTTAATTTTTACAAAGCCTTTAAATTCCTTGCCTATGGCTTCTCTGGCAGCAAAAGGATTAAAGATAAATGGCAAAGAACTGAAATGTTTTGTAGAATCTATATTGTGGAGTCAGAAGCTGCTGAAGGAAATGTCTCTCCAATATCAAGATCATTCAGAGCTCAACTGATTTGTTGATAAGTTTGACAGACTCTTGAAAGGTCGTTTCTTGCTTTTCATATCCTGTCAACTGTTAGAAACGAACACGAGCACTATATTTGGCAGCTGAGCTGTTACATAGGTGAACATGCGGAGGACACACGTATTCACATAAAACATACATTATACACATCCATATATAAAATGGATGTTGTCCGAGACAATCAAAAACTACTGTTTACAGAGTTATGATTTTTTCATTTTAGCTTAAGGCCACTTTCACACTTGCGCTATTGATTTTCATTGTTCTCCTGCATTAGAGGAGCAGAACAATCAAAAAAATAAAAGTGCTGGATTTATCACATAGACTTGAATGGTGCCAAACAGACCACATGGACTATAATGGAGTCCATTACATTGCTGTTTGGAAATCCACTTTTTTAGCAGAGAAAAATGTATAGGAATATGTACTTATGTTCACTATTCTATAGGAGCATAGCAGAAAAAGCAACTAGTGCTTAGTGTTGATCACGAATATTCGAATTACGAATTTTTATCGCGAATATAGGTAATTTGAAAATTCGCAAATATTTAGCATAGTGATATATATTCTTAATTTTGAATATTCGAGATTTTTTTTATTGCGGATTTTTGTAATGCGAATTTTTATCGCAAAATTTTCAATTGCCAAGTAAAAACAGGATTCCTCCCTGCTTCTTGCTTGTGGGCCAATGACTCATTTTATGGGAAAAATGATGAATATTCTAAAAAACAAATATATAGCACTATATCGAATATATTCATTTTTTCGAATATTCGTAATATTCTAAAACAACAATATATAGCAATATAGCGAATATTCAAAAAATAATAATATAGAGCAATTTAGCTAATATAGTGCTATAATCTTCTTTGTCTAATAGTTGTAATTTTTTTCTCATCTGAAGTTCAGATTGGAAAAAATTTTCAACTGTTAAAAAAAAATTATAGCACTATATTAGCTAAATTGCTCTATATTCGTTTTTTTTTTTTTGAATATTCGCTATATTGCTATATATTCTTGTTTTAGAATATTACGAAAAGTCGCATATTACACGATCATTACCTTGTCGATTTTTCGAGTAAAAAATCATAGAATATAACGAATATTCGAATTCGCGACAATTCGCTGAATATTCTACAAAATATTCGCGAAATATCGCAAATTGGAATATGACCCCTGCCGCTCATCACTACTAGTGATCAATAATGCTCAATGCAATTTATTTGAGTGTTGAATGAAGTCAGTGTGTGGTCTTTTTGATGTTTTAAAGGAAAGATGTATTATAAACTTGGAAAATGTATATCTCTTGCTCTACCATTGCATAGTACTATAAAATTAGGCCTAGTGCAAGTTAAGAATAAAAGATGTTTATTAACCTTTAAATTCAGAATATTTTTCTTTTTCATAAATCTGTAATACCCCTCCTGTTGAACAGTCCATATTATTGTAAATGTATCACACTAAATGATTTCTGATCTTTAACAAGAATCTCCACTTTGGGATAGTTTTACTAGTAATTTACAGAAAATTATGCACTACAATGGTAAATGCAATTATGCAATATATGGATAAACCCTAACACTGATATTAAAATGAGACTTTCGCCAATATATTCTTATATCAAGAACAGGATTGCTCCCCCGTTTAGAAATGCGCAACAGCATATGGGGTTTTGAGCATTTTCTGCCTTTTATGACCACTTTATTCTGTTATTCTGTTTGTACATGCACACCTGGAGATGTGGCAACTCCAGGTTTGAATGTGCCTTGATTTTGATTTATGGGCAACATTTAGATGCACTTGTGCGGACTGCGTCACATGAGTCAGTGATAGGTGGGACTCACAGCTTCCTCCCATTGTATGTGTGATATCACTCTGGAGGTAACTGGGAGCTGTTCGCTGTGTGTCGGACTTTATGCCCCTATCTGTAATTGCCCATACTGCATAGGTAGGTTAGCTTAAGGTCCCGTGACACTTTCAGATACCTTGACGGGGTGCACGGTCTCCGGTATGTTCTTGATATAAGAATATATTGACGAAAGTCTCATTTTAATATCAGTGTGAGGGTTTAGCCATATATTGTCAATTGCATTTACCATTGTAGTGCACCATTTTCTGTAAATTTCTATTTTATATAGCCAAACACATCCGCACATTTTGCTATCCTGTGTAGGATGTCTTTGTGGCACATGTGGTCCGCTGCGGGCACCCTCCATTGTATGCATTTTTGCTGGGGATTGCTATTAGCAACGGATCACATGTGCAGGATTTGCTCCTCCGGTTAGAAATGCGCAACAGAATATGGGGTTTTGAGCATTTTCTGCCTTTTAAGACCACTTTATTATGTTATTCTAGTTTTGTGAGTACTATAAAAGCATACTTGGATTAGAAGCTCTAGAAATGCACCATGTTTATCACAATGAGTGATGCCGAATGATAAAAAAAAATGGCACCTTTTTGTGCAGTTTTGGCATATATTGAGTCACAGCTCCTCATCAGCAAAACCACACCCCTTTCCCTCCCTTTGTTAGCTTAGGGCCGCCTAATAAATGTGGTGCACAGTTTTTTTTTTTAATACTGTGATTGGAGGTTCAGTTTTCTGATACAGAGACCCAAATCATCTGTATATATTCTGGCTGCCTAAAACCACCATAGAGAGGGAGCTAAGGAGCTTACTGCATGCTGTTTATGCAACACGCCTAGAGAGTTGTGCAACAGGTAGGAGCATGGGAGTATCAGTGGTGACAAAAGTGGTAGTAGTCCCAAGGTGGCTATGTCCCTCTCCCTTACTCCTAGGGTGGTTACAGTGAAGAGGAGGATGCAGGATTA
Source organism: Bufo bufo (assembly GCF_905171765.1). Lineage (NCBI taxonomy): Eukaryota > Metazoa > Chordata > Amphibia > Anura > Bufonidae > Bufo > Bufo bufo. The sequence continues at coordinate 599,083,960 of NC_053389.1, read as the reverse complement.
TAGTTGCAGTTCTCCCCCAGGGCAGACCAATGTTGTGGCCTCCTGCCTAGTTGATGTGTGAATAGGAGCTTAGTTCAGTGTTTCTCACCTCAGGTGAGAGTGGATGCAAGGGTTTCACTCTTTCTCTCCTTGCTCTTTGTCTTGTCCAGCTGCTGACTAACTAGTAGTGTTGATCACGAATATTCGAATTACAATTTTTTTATCGCGAATATAGGTAATTCGAAAATTTGAGAATATTTAGAATATAGTGATATATATTCGTAATTTCGAATATTCGAGATTTTCGTAATGCCAATTTTTATCGCAAATTTTTCAATTGCCGAGTAAAAACATGATTCCTCCCTGCTTCTTGCTTGTGGGCCAATGACTCATTGGCCCACAAGCAAGAAGCAGGGAGTAATCATGACTTTAAATGGGAAAAATGATGAATATTCTAAAAAACTAATATATAGCACTATATCAAATATATTTGTTTTTTCGAATATTCGTAATATTCTAAAACAAGAATATATAGCAATATAGCGAATATTCGAAAAAAAAGAATATAGAGCAATTTAGCTAATATAGTGCTATAATCTTCTTTGTCTAATAGTTGTAATTTTTTTCTCATCTGAAGCTCAGATTGGAAAAAAATTTAAACTATTGAAAAAAAAGATTATAGCACTATATTAGCTATATTGCTCTATATTCTCCCCTATAAGTAGCTGTTTGACTCTCTCATTCCTTGCCTGATCAACAAAGGTCCTGGTACTCGGATTTGCATTGTTATCTGACCTATATGCCATTTGCCTGTCGGTATTCTGTAATAATCAACATTATGCACATTAACAAAGAGTTCTTCAAATAGGCAAAATAAAAATTCATAATGAACAATGGTAGAAAATAGGATGACTGGCCAATTATAAAGCAAGGGACAATAAGGCAAAGACTTCCATAACACGGTTACATAGGGACACAGATAACTCCACACATGAACCAAACTCTAACTTGCAGACTGGTGACAAAGAACAATTCATAAGTCTATGTGCCCTTTTTAAAAATTCTAACTGGTAAAATGGTAAAACAGCAAAACAGCAAACCTTGGGCCTTATTGCCACTAGCAGCACAGTGGCGATGTAGGTGGCAGTAGGCCCGTTGCTCCCAGGGAGGTTACAGTGATGAGCAGGCCACAGGAAAATAGGTCTAGTTCTCTTCCAGGGCATACCCATATTGTGGCTTCCTGCCCGTTGGATGGTGGGGAGCCCTTGGTGTCAGAGTGCGGTTTAAGCACAGGAGACCAGATGAGGTGATGCAGGTTAACTTTTACTGAAGAGCAAGTTCCAAACAATCACCCACATAAAAATTTAGGCACAGTTCTTGAACAGTTAAAATGGTTTGCTGAGGCTGAATTAATAGGCACCCTGAAGAGAAGCACTTAAATAACTTGTTCTATACTTCCCAATTCAGCTAAGGGGTTTGTTACAAGCCCAATAATCCATCTGAGTTTCTTTTAGTGGCACAGAAACAAACAGCTTAGAACGTGAGACTACCATAATTTTATAGACAATCATCTTGGCTATCTTATACATAAATTGGACTTGCAACTATTTAGCATATGATTAGTTATGCAGATTCTTGTCATGTAACTGCATTGTTACTGCTTTGCTTCCGGTGGTGGAGCAATCTTTTTCTTCTTGTATAGTACAAATTACAACCTGTTCTCTGGTAGTCTCATGTTCAAAGCTGTAGTGGATGTTGAAATATGGAGCCTGAAAGTCAAAAGTTTAAAACATTATTACCATTTTGCTCCTCAGTGTATAACTGAACAAGTGCTGCAAACTTGTGTGACTAGGGGTCATAAGCCTAGCCAAGTGCTGTGAAGTCTATAGTTCTGTACGCTACCCTCACAGATTCCCATACACTCCCTCTTGTTATGGCTGCTAAACCTTTTTAGGGATACTGGTCTGCCATCAGTCTCTGGGATGCCTCCTGCCTAACTCCCAGAGTCCCCATACACTGATTGCAGCTGCTGCAGGACTGTATAAGCTAGAGGCTGCTTACACGTCAACTAGCTGACTCAGACTAACTCACTCCAACTGAAAAGAGCCAAGCCCATGGGTTAGGGCCCACTTCTTCCTGGAGACTATCTCCAGGGGGAGGAAATTAACCCTATAATTCAGCCTAATGCCTTATTCACACAGTCTGTGTTCAGTTATTGATTTGCATTAGTGATTTTTAACATAGTAACATAGTACAGTGGAGGAAATAATTATTTGACCCCTCACTGATTTTGTAAGTTTGTCCAATGACAAAGAAATGAAAAGTCTCAGAACAGTATCATTTCAATGGTAGGTTTATTGTAACAGTGGCAGATAGCACATCAAAAGGAAAATCGAAAAAATAACTTTAAATAAAAGATAGCAACTGATTTGCATTTCATTGAGTGAAATAAGTATTTGAACCCTCTAACAAAAAAAGACTTAATACTTGGTGGAAAAACCCTTGTTTGCAAGCACAGAGGTCAAACGTTTCTTGTAATTGATGACCAAGTTTGCGCACATTTTAGGAGGAATGTTGGTCCACTCCTCTTTGCAGATCATCTCTAAATCCCTAAGGTTTCGAGGCTGTCTCTGTGCAACTCTGAGCTTGAGCTCCCTCCATAGGTTTTCGATTGGATTAAGGTCCGGAGACTGACTAGGCCACTCCATGACCTTAATGTGCTTCTTCTTGAGCCACTCCTTTGTTGCCTTTGCTGTATGTTTTGGGTCATTGTCGTGCTGGAACACCCATCCACGACCCATTTTCAGTTTCCTGGCAGAGGGAAGGAGGTTGTCGCTCAGGATTTCACGATACATGGCTCCGTCCATTTTCCCGTTAATGCGAATAAGTTGTCCTGTGCCCTTAGCAGAAAAACACCCCCAAAGCAAAATGTTTACACCCCCATGCTTGACGGTGGGGACGGTGTTTTGGGGGTCATAGGCAGCATTTTTCTTCCTCCAAACACAGCGAGTTGAGTTAATGCCAAAGAGCTCTATTTTGGTCTCATCAGACCACAGCACCTTCTCCCAGTCACTCTCTGAATCATTCAGGTGTTCATTGGCAAACTTCAGACGGGCCTGCACATGTGCCTTCCTGAGCAGGGGGACCTTGCGAGCCCTGCAGGATTTTAATCCATTGCGGTGTAATGTGTTTCCAATGGTTTTCTTGGTGACTGTGGTCCCTGCTAATTTGAGGTCATTAACTAACTCCTCCGGTGTAGTTCTAGGATGCTTTTTCACCTTTCTCAGAACCATTGACACCCCACGAGGTGAGATCTTGCGTGGAGCCCCAGAGCGAGGTCGATTGATGGTCATTTTGTGCTCCTTCCATTTTCGAACAATCGCACCAACAGTTGTCACCTTCTCTCCCAGCTTCTTGCTAATGGTTTTGTAGCCCATTCCAGCCTTGTGCAGGTCTACAATTTTGTCTCTGACATCCTTGGACAGCTCTTTGGTCTTTCCCATGTTGGAGAGTTTGGAGTCTGCTTGATTGATTGATTCTGTGGACAGGTGTCTTTTATACAGGTGACTAGTTAAGACAGGTGTCCTTAATGAGGGTGACTAATTGAGTAGAAGTGTCTAACCACTCTGTGGGAGCCAGAACTCTTAATGGTTGGTAGGGGTTCAAATACTTATTTCACTCAATGAAATGCAAATCAGTTGCTATCTTTTATTTAAAGTTATTTTTTCGATTTTCCTTTTGATGTGCTATCTGCCACTGTTACAATAAACCTACCATTGAAATGATACTGTTCTGAGACTTTTCATTTCTTTGTCATTGGACAAACTTACAAAATCAGTGAGGGGTCAAATAATTATTTCCTCCACTGTATATAAGGCCGAAAAAAGACATTTGTCCATCCAATTCGGCCTGTTATTCTGTAAGTTGATCCAGAGGAAGGCAAAAAAATCCCTGTGAGGTAGAAGCCAATTTTCCCCACTCCAATCAGGCAATCAGAATAACTCCCTCGATCAACGACCCCACTCTAGTAGCTATAGGCTGCAATATTATTACACTCCAGAAATACATCCAAGCCCCTCTTGAACTCTTTTAGTAAACTCACCATCACCACCTCCTCAGGCAGAGAGTTCCATAGTCTCACTGCTCTTACCATGAAGGATTCTCTTCTATGTTTGTGTACAAACCTTCTTTCCTCTAGACGCAGAGGATGTCCCCTCATTACAGTCCTGGGGATAAATAGATGATGGGAGAGATCTCTGTACTGACCCCTGATATAATTATACTTAATTATTAGATCTGTCCTCAGTCGTCTTTTTTCTAAAGTGAATAACCCTAATGTTGATAATCTTTCAGGGTACTGTAGTCCTCCCATTCCAGTTATTACTTTAGTTGCCCTCCTCTGTACCATCTCCAGCTTTGCTATGTCTGCCTTGTTCACAGGAGCCCAGAACTGTACACAGTACTCCATGTCAGTGTTACCCAGTGTTTTACCATTTAGTATGTACGGGTGACTTGCATTATTCCTTCCCATGTGCACCTTACATTTGTCAGTGTTAAACCTCACCTGCGACTTTTTTCTGCCCAAGCCTCCATCTATCCAGATTCATCTCTAGCAGTATACTGTCCTCTTCCGTGTCAATTACTTTACACAGTTTAGTGTCATCTGCAAAAATTTATATTTTACTGTGCAAGCCTTCTACAAGATCATTAATAAATATATTGAAGAGAATAGGGCCCAATACTGACCCCTGAGGTACCCCACTAGTGATAGTGACCCAATCTGAGTGTGTACCATTAATAACCACCCTCTGTTTTCTATCACTGAGCCAGTTACTTACCCACATACAGACATTTTCTCCCAGTCCAAGCATTCTAATTTTACATACTAATCTTTTATGTGGTACAGTGTCCAATGCTTTGGAGAAGTCCAGATATACAACATCCATTGATTCGCCGCTGTCAAGTCTAGAACTTACCTCCTCATAGAAACTGATTTAAATAGTTTGACATGACCGATCCCTCATGAAGCCATGCTGATATGGCGTTTTTTGCTCATTTTCCTTGAGGTACTCCAAGATAGCATCTCTTAGAAAACCTTCAAACAGTTTACCACGACAGATTTTAAACTTACTGGCCTATAGTTTCCGGGCTCTTTTTTTGGACCCTTTGGAATATTGGCACTACATTTGCTATGCGCCAATCCTGTGCAACACTCCCTGTCAGTATAGAGTCCTTAAATATCAGAAATAAGGGTCTGGCTATGACATTACTTACTTCTCTTAGAATAAGGGGGGTTCATGCCATCCGGTCCTGGCGATTGGTCTATTTTAATCTTTTTAAGGCGCCGCTGTACTTCTTCCTGGGTCAGACAGGGCACTTTTAATGGGGAATTAACTTTTACATTCTGCATTTCATCTGACAGTTTATTTTCTTCAGTAAATACAGTGGAGAAAAAAATATTTAATAGCTTTTCTCCTCATCGCTCTCTGCAGTTCCCCCCTCATTACTCTATAGAGGGCCAACACCTTCTGATTTATACTTTTTACCATTTATATAATTTGTTCTGTCCTCAGATGCAAATCCAGTTGTTTTCTGTGTGTTTAAAGGGCTTCTGTCACCCCTCTAAAGTCTTTTTTTTTGCTACTTATAATCCCTATACTGCGATATATCAATAGATAATGTTATTAATCATTTTCGTTCAGTAGATAATTAAAAAAACAGACTTTTATCATATGCAAATTACCTATCTACCAGCAAGTAGGGCGGCTACTTGCTGGTAGCAGCCGCATCCTCCTCTCATAAACACGCCCCCTCCTCCTGTTGATTGACAGGGCCAGCGAACGCGCTCGTTCTCTGCTGGCCCTGTCTGCATTCAAAATCTGGCGCCTGCGCCATACCTGTCTTCAGTCGGCGCAGGCGTACTGAGGGGAGGACGCTCGCTCGGCAGCTCCTTCCTCAGTGCGCCTGCGCCGGCTGTAGATGTGACGTCACCGGCGCAGGCGCATTGAGGATGGAGCGGCCGAGCGAGTGTCCTCCCCTCAGCACGCCTGCGCCGACTGAAGACAGGTACGGCGCAGGCGCCAGATTTTGAATGCAGACAGGGCCAGCAGAGAACGAGCGCGTTCGCTGGCCCTGTCAATCAACATGAGGAGGGGGCGTGTTTATGAGAGGAGTATGCGGCTGCTACCAGCAAGTAGCCGCCCTACTTGCTGGTAGATAGGTAATTTGCATATGATAAAAGTCTGTTTTTTTTATTATCTACTGAACGAAAATGATTAATAACATTATCTATTGATATATCGCAGTATAGGGATTATAAGTAGCAAAAAAAAAAAAAAGACTTTAGTGGGGTGACAGAAGCCCTTTAACAGTTTTTTACATTGCAATTTACCTGCTGCATTCCATCTACATTATATTGTATGGTAACAGCACCGTCTACTGATGAGTTCATGTATTTCATCCAGCCTGTTTTTCCTATGCATTATGGGAGTCCCAGGGCATTGTGGGTAGTTCCTGGTTCTTTCTAGTCTTGTGCTTGTATTGCAAGCAGCAGCCATCTTATGTCTCAGGAGCCACACTCTCTCAATGGTTTTCCTGCCCCATTATCTGTTATTCAGCCTGTTTTCAAGCCGGTTGGGACACTATCCTGTGACATTTACTGCAGTTCATTATATGGTATGTTTCTTGTATTGATAGCTCATTATCATTGTATTATCTGATGTACCGCATGTATAGCATATTATTCTGTGTCTTTTGCTATGTACCATGGATATTTATGTTCTAAAATACTACTGTTTATTCTGTAGTTTCACCTTTCCTGTCAATCTACTATGAATAAAGAGAAGGTTAAAGCAGTACAGTTTTTTCTCTTCTTATCAAGACAGAAGGTTTAGCTACATGTCATATTACACACCGTGCTAAAGTGTAGGAGGACAGTATATCATTGAAAAACATGTTAGGGTTAGTTTTGCTCTCTTTGGCAATTAATCTCTCGGTCTCTAGTTTGGCTGCTTTTATTAGTTTTTTACATATTCTATTTTTTTCCTTATAGTTTTTCAGTGGCTACCCTCCTGTTTTAGTGATTTAAATGCTTTCTTTTTGTCATTTATTGCTTTCTTTACAGTTCTATTTATCCACATTGTTTTTTTTCTTGTCCCTTAACCTTTTATTCCCATAAGGTATGTACTGTACCTCTCACAATTAGATTTTAGGATGCTTTTAAAAATATCCCATTTTGTGGCTGTATTTTTATTTTTGAGGACTTTGTCCCAGTTAGTTAGGCTATGGCCTCTCTTAGTTGACTAAATTTAGCTTTTTTGAAGTTTAATATTTTTGTTCCTCCCTGAAGAAACACTCTTTTGAATGATAATTGGAAAGTTATTACTTTATGGTCACTAAAGTTGGTGTGGGTCAAAAACACAGGATGGATACAACCCTTATACCTTATCCTCGTGTAGTCTCCTTTCCTAGTTTTTGCTCACAATCACAGATGAAATCACTGACCAAAGACTGAAGTGTAAATAAGGCTTTATAGTGCATACCAATAGCAGAAAACAGTTTAGAATAAAGTAAAACCACAAAACAACAGTAACTTATCACATTTCATATCTGACACTGTCTTTGATTATTTAGCAGTAGCTCACTGGGTCACTGCATTTACGTGTATACACTATATCAGGGCTGGCCAACCTGCGGCTCTCCAGTTGTTGCAAAACTACAACTCCCAGTATGCCCAGTCTGCCTACAGCTATCAGCCTAAAGCAGCGTATGGTGGGAGTTGTAGTTTTACAACAGCTGGAGAGCCACAGGTTGGCCAGCCCTGCACTATATGGACAGAACTGAGACACCTGCACATCACACCTACAAGAGCTTTTACAACATCCTGTTCTAAATCCAAATGCATTAATATGGAGTTGGTCACCCATTTGCAGCTAAAACAGCTTCTGCTCTTCCAGGAAGACTTTCTACAAGATTTTACAGTGTGTCTTTGGGAATTTTTGCTCATTCATCCAGAAGAGCATATCTAAGGTCAGACACTGATGTTGAATGAGAGGACCTGGCTTACAATCTCCATTTTAGGTTATCCTGATGATGTTCTATTTTTATCAGTGATTGATTGCTATCTTCGTACACACAGAGAATGCTATCAATCACTGATAAAATGTCCCCGTCTACAACTGAATTCAGAAAGAGAAGAGATTTAAATGTATAAATTACAAGTTTTGCTGAATCTTTCCCCACAAAATTACAGTACATATCAATCTGCTCAGCTCCTTCTGCCCTATAACATGCTGACTGCAGATTCTGCTACATTTCATTGTAAAAACAAAGAAACTGAAGCTCATAAACGTCCAATGGTGAAAAATAATATCTTTATTAATTACACAATCAGTGGATGATAAAATACCATAAAACAAGGGAAGTAGGGAGCACAAACGCCATCCCAGCTCTACAGTGTCGGCAAAGAAAATCACAGCAATGAATAAGCGTTGATACAATTAACATGAGTCCCAGTATAAAGCATGGCAATTACCAGAGTGATGTAAATATGGTGGGTAGTGACCAGGAGGTATTCCACACACAGCAACCCGCAACCTATGTCCCGCCTATATAGCAGTAAGCCAAAAGAGAAGAGATAATGAAGTGGACTCACCAAAAATAACAGTGACCTGGATATCTGGGATGTACCTTCGTCCGGGTGTAACGCCATCACTGTGGGGATAGCTATTTAAACAGCCCATGGCCAATCATATACTTGCTGTGTGTATGCTGTGTGTGGAATACCTCCTGGTCACTACCCACCATATTTACATCACTCTGGTGTGATGTAAATATGGTGGGTAGTGACCAGGAGGTATTCCACACACAGCAAGTATATGATTGGCCATGGGCTGTTTAAATAGCTATCCCCACAGTGATGGCGTTACCCCCGGACGAAGGTACATCCCAGATATCCAGGTCGCTGTTATTTTTGGTGAGTCCACTTCATTATCTCTTCTCTTTTGGCTTACTGCTATATAGGCGGGACATAGGTCCAGCGGGTTCACACTACCGCCTCGGTTGCGGGTTGCTGTGTGTGGAATACCTCCTGGTCACTACCCACCATATTTACATCACTCTGGTAATTGCCATGCTTTATACTGGGACTCATGCTAATTATATCAACGCTTATTCATTGCTGTGACTTTCTTTGCCGACACTGTAGAGCTGGGATGGTGTTTGTGCTCCCTACTCCCCTTGTTTTATGGTATTTTATCATCCACTGATTGTGTAATTAATAAAGATATTATTTTTCACCATTGGACGTGTATGAGCTTCAGTTTCTTCGTTTTTTCCTTGTATTAAAAAGCTTGTCCAGTTATATTGGAATATTGGGAAGTCTATTTTCCATATAAGCCGCACCATTGTGTGCATACCTAATTGGCTATTGACACCCATGGTTGTGTTTTGTTTTCTACATTTCATGGTAACAGGTTTTCTTGAAGATGTAACCTTATCCAACACCCATTTCGCCCATATGAAAAAAAAAAACGGCTCCCTTAAACCTAATAACTGACTGAACTATTTTTAGCTGGAGTTGTAATCATTGTAACCAACATCCCCTATAGTTTAATATTTGTTCTTCACATTGCTATTGGGAATGTTTAGCTTGCTTTAGCAGATAACTATTGTGGTGTAATGGAGTCCCAGAGCCTTTTAAATCACTGCAACAACCTTTCCAGACGGATATCTTCCAACAGCTTTTTTTTCTCTGTAATTTTCCTTTATCACAGCCTACTGTTTTATATAAACGTTGTGGCGACTTAGTTCACTCTTACAGTTACATTTATATATTATACTGTATACTGAGGTGAAGCTTCAGCAGCAGTGTGAAATATTAATAATTCTAGCTTGTTTTTGTTTGCATTTATTGATACTAAATGTGATAATGCTATTTCCATATCTGTGGATAGGTTATCCGGGGAGTTGATAAATACAAACATTAGGAAAAAAACTCTTCAAACCTTTTAGGACCTGGCCAATTTTGGCAATAATGTTTTTGCTTTTTTCTCTTCCTCTTTATGGCATTCACTGTGTGGTAAAACTGATATAATTACCTTATTCTGTAGGTTGACACATTTATGGCAATAACAAATTTGTATGATTCTTATTATGTTTTATTACTTAAAAGTGACTAGAAATTACCACTTTTTGAAAGTAAAAATTGCCTTGCCTTCTGACACCCAACACCATATTTTTTACTTAATGGAGGCATATAAGTGCTTGTTTTTTGCATGGTGAGACTGTAGTTTTTATTGGTATCCTTTTGGGGAACACACATCTTAAGGTAAAAAAAAAAACTATTTTGTTGTTGGGATTTATTTTTTATAGCATTCGCTGTATGGGATAAATAACATGATATTTTAATAGTTTGCTCATTTTCAGACATGTAAGACCAATTATGTTTTTTTAATAGTTTTTTATTTTTAATATGATAACTCTGAAAAGGAGAGTACATTTTTTATATTTGTGGGTTCTTTATGCTCCCATGACATTTAGTTATGAAGGGGTTAAAGGGAATCTGTCACCGGTTTCATGGTGTCCTAACTAAGGGCAACATAAACAATTGACAGATCCCCTTAGCAAAATGCTGGGTCACTTTCTTTAATTGCTTCAGCATATGTCAATGAGTCCCCATATTCATGAGCTCATGATTCAGATGGAAAAAAAAACTGTCAGTCAGAGGCAGGTGGGTGAGGAGAGCCATCAGCTCATGAATATGGGGACTCATTGGCATCTGCAGTAGAAAACTGAGGACGGATTTCATTTTAATATTTTATTGATATGGAAGGGTGTAAATATTTTTTCTCATCAATGTATATGAAGGTCTCTGTGCATAGATAAGACAGGATCCACCATTCACAGTAGGTGATTGTCAGAGCTTATCTATTCTTTCTTGGTACAATGACCTCTGCACAGATGAGAGCATGCCTAGAAAACTCTTCCATAGAAGTCATTATGATTCCCTCTAGTTCCTTGTGTCTACGGCCCATGGGGCTGCAGTAAAGCAATTTTCTTAAAACTTTCTAAATGCTGTTAAGAACAGCTCAGGCAAAATGGCCAACCCCATAATCATGCCAGGAAATAGAATAAAAAAATCTGTAATCAGAAAACAAAAACAGATTATACGATAAGATATGTGGGACTACCTGGTTTTAACTGGCAGATTTCTTACAAATATCCAAAAAGTTACACTTCCAGCTCACCTTATTCACATATACTCCGCGTGCTCGGAATGAACAGGTAGTCTTTGAAACATCAGAAAGAAAAGTTTCCGGCACTGTAGTGTTTTTCAGTTAGATCTTCCTCTTTATTTAACGTAACATAAATCAATATACAGACAAATACTTACACCATGCGGAGGTTTACGTGTTTCGGACGCAATGTCCTTAATCGTAACTCAAATTGATGTTGGAATGAGGAAATTTAAGTTCCAACCAATAACCCCAACCCCCACAGGAAATGGGGGGTGGAGAGGCAAGATCAAAATCATCCCTCCTCCATCAGGCCACCTGTTATAAAAATCACATGTGAGTCTTAAAAGCTGGTGTCAGTGCAATGCGGTCATAAAGCAAAACATATGTTCACATTAGTCACCAAACCGCACCCACACCCCCCAGCTCATTGCTCTAGATGGAGCAACATATATTTACAACAAAAGAAGGAAAAATGCACAATGTGAATAAAAACAAACACCATATTTACAAAATTGAAGCAAATATAGCTCAGTCCACAAATATACAATGGCGTTGAATTTAGCTGTAGTTGATCACTATCCACAAATTACATTTAAAGGGATTCTGTCACCTCGTATAACACAAAATCAGATTTTAAACTAGTCATGCTCCCCAGCTTACCTTGAATCGGCTGTGCTGTTTGTTATTGTAATCCGTCCAGCAGTTTACCAGAAAACGACTTTTATAAAACCCTGAAGGTGCCCAGAGGGGCGTTATGTTCCACTTTGTGTGCCCAGTAACGTCCCTCTTACAGTGCCCAGCAGTGCCCAGAACGCCTTCCTCCAGAATCCCTAACCGCCCACAGCGTCTCATCCCTCTCCTCCCCCTCCTTGACGGCCGAGCGAAGTCTCGCGCAGACGCAGTACCCACTGAGGGCTGTGCCAGTGCGATTTGCAGGAGACTGAGGGCAGGAGCTTCATCGTCGTCACTGGGCATGCGCCGAGCCCAGTGACGTCTGATGCTCGCGCGAGACTTCACTCGGCCGTCAGGGAGGGGGAGGAGAGGGATGAGACGCTGTGGGCTGTTAGGGATTCTGGAGGAAAGCGTTCTGGGCACTGTAAGAGGGGCGTTACTGGGCACACAAAGTGGAACATAACGCCCCTCTGGGCACCTTCAGGGTTTTATAAAAGTCGTTTTTCTGGTAAACTGCTGGACGGATTACAATAACAAACAGCACAGCCGATTCAAGGTAAGCTGGGGAGCATGACTAGTTTAAAATCTGATTTTGTGTTATACGAGGTGACAGAATCCCTTTAATTCGGTTATAAGTACATAAGCTCTTTCCTTTGGTTCAAACCTGTAGGCATTCTAGTATTAAGTCTAAAAATCCAGTAGGCTTCTGTTAATAAAATTACTTTTTTGTGGTCACCTCCTCTAGAAGGAGCGGTGACTTTCTCAATGGCAAAAGCACGCAATGAATTGACCTTGCGACTATTTATATGGATAAAATGTTTAGCAATGGACACATTTAAAGCAGAAGTATTCGAAATGTAATTCAAATGCTCCAAGATTCTGTTTTTAAATTTGCGTGAAGTGCTGCCAACATATATCAAATCGCAAATAGTACATTGGATAACATAAATTACACCTGTGCTATAGAGAAGTCGCGAACATAAAATTTTCCGTTCGCGAACGGCGAATGCGAATTTCTGCAAATGTTCGCGAACGGGCGAACCTGGCGAACCGCCATAGACTTCAATAGGCAGGCGAATTTTAAAACCCACAGGGACTCTTTCTGGCCACAATAGTGATGGAAAAATTTTTCAAGGGGACTAACACCTGGACTGTGGCATGCCGGAGGGGGATCCATGGCAAAACTCCCATGGAAAATTACATAGTTGACGCAGAGTAGGATTTTAATCCATAAAGGGCATAAATCACCTAACAATCCAAATTTTTTTTGAACAACGTGGTTTAAAACATCCAGGTATGATGTTGTATCGATCAGGTAGTTTAAGGGTTACGCCCGCTTCACAGACATTGACAGACCAAACTCCCCTTTTTTATCTGCGAGGTATTTGTGAGTGAGTGACACCCTGTAACGGTATAAGTGGAGGCCTAGCCACTAGCCAGTGGCCACAATACAGTCTGTGTGGGCCTGACACACACGGGCTTGCAAATGTGATTAGATCACAGAAAAATATTAAATATATTTTTTTTTATCTGAAAGGTATTTGAGTGAGTGACACCCTGTAACGGTATAAGTGGAGGCCTAGCCAGTGGCCACAATACAGTTTGTGTGGGCCTGACACACACTGGCTTGCAACTGTGATTATATCACAGAGAAATATTAAATAGAATTTTTTTCTATCTGCGAGGTATTTGTGAGTGAGTGACACCCTGTAACGGTATAAGTGGAGGCCTAGCCACTAGCCAGTGGCCACAATACAGTCTGTGTGGGCCTGACACACACTGGCTTGCAACTGTGATTAGATCACAGAAAAATATTAAATAGAATTTTTTTTAATCTGTGAGGTATTTTCTGTCACACCCTGTATGAATGGTGTGCACACAGTACTGTCTGTGTCTGAGCCTGCAGCCTCTCACACACGGGCAGGCAACTGCAATATATATATATATATATATATATATATATAAATTAAAAAAACCAGACTGATGTACCAGCCCTGAAAAGGGCTTTTTGGGGTGCTGTCAGGACGCTGTCCTTACAGCAGATGAGTCTGTGGACACAGAACACTGCCCTAGCTAACGCTTTCCCTATTGAATCAGCAGCAGCTACACTGTCCCTCCTCTCACTGAGAATGCAGATTCCGAATTAATCTAAAATGGATGCTGTCCAGGAGGTGGGAGGGTCTGGGAGGGAGGGTCTGCTGCTGATTGGCTGGAATGTGTCTGCTGACTGTGAGGTACAGGGTCAAAGTTTACTCAATGATGATGTATAGGGGGCGGACCGAACATCGCATATGTTCGCCCGTCGCGGCGAACGCGAACAAGCTATGTTCGCCGGGAACTATTCGCCGGCGAACTATTCGGGCCATCTCTACTGTGCTATTGCAATTGATATAAGTTTTTATTGGAAAAGTGATTGAATGATTGTCGTTTTGGAAAGTTTTAGTTGTAAGTACAAAGCTGCACGTTTTACATGGGTGTCTTCCACATCTAGTAAAACCATTGTATTTAATTCATGTATTCCGTGCAGCTTTTATGGATGTAAACATTGAGGAAAAAAGAGAACTCGCAAGGGTGGGTGCCCTCCTGTAAACAATTCTACAGCCGTTTTTGAAAGTATTATACAAAATGTCACCATCATATAATATAGGCAAGCAATCTCTAATGACATTCTGTATTTGTTTGAATTGCCGGCTGTACGTCAGTACCAGAGTGGGTAAATTCCCATTTTGTCCCTTCCTGTTATCATCCAAAGTACTTGTTTGTCTAATATGTCCATTTTGACTATTGTTTTTATTTGGAATGTTCCCATCTGTTTTGAGCCCCACATTGAACAACAACTCAAACCTCGATTTTTTTCAATGCTATCTTCATAGCTCTCTGCAACATCCACTGCAGATAACCTCGTGTGCTCAATCGAGAGCTGATAATCTGACATTCTTTTTGAAAAGCTGATTCCGTACTACAATTTCTGCATGCACGCACAAATTCCCCAACAGGTATCCCTTTAGTGGTATGAACAGGATGGTGACTGTTTGCATGTAAAATAGTATTGCCTGCGGTTTCTTTTCAATACATTTCTGTTAAGACTGGTCTATTTGAAAGGCGGTTAGTTTAAGGTCCAGAAAGCATATATCATACGCATCAGCTATGCATGTAAAATGCAAGTTGTACGTATTGTTATTCAAATTTTGTTTAAAATTTGGTATGGCAAAAACGGCTGTAGAATTGTTTCCAGGAGGGCACCAACCCTTGCGAGTTCTCTTTCTCCCTCAATGCTTACATCCATAAAAGCTGCACGGAATACATGGATTAAATACAATGGTTTCACTAGATGTGGAAGCCACCCATGTAAAATGTGCAGCTTTGTACTTACAACTAAAACTTTCCAAAACGACGATCATTCAATCACTTTTCCAATAAAAACTCATATCAATTGCAATAGCACGGGTGTAATTTATGTTATCCAATGTACTATTTTCGATTTGATGTATGCTGGCAGCACTTCACGCAAATTTAAAAACAGAATCTTGGAGCATTTGAATTACATTTCGAATACTTCTGCTTTAAATGTGTCCAATGCGGCTAAACATTTCATCCACATACATAGTCACAAGGTCAATTCATTACATGCTTTTGCCATTGAGAAAGTCACAGCTCCTTGTAGAGGAGGTGACCACAAAAAAGTAATTTTATTAAGAGAAGCCTACTGGATTTTTAGACTTAATAATAGAATGCCTACAGGTTTGAACCAAAGGAAAGAGCTTATGTACTTCTACCAGTGACCGAATTAAATATAATTTGTGGATAGTGATCAATTACAGCTAAATTCAACGCCATTGTATATTTGTCAACTGAGCTGTATTTGCTTCAATTTTGATTTTGTAAATACAGTATGGTGTTTGTTTTTATTCACATTGTGCGTTTTTCCTTCTTTTGTTTTAAATATATGTTGCTCCATCTAGAGCAATGAGCTGGGGGGTGTGGGTGCGGTTTGGTGACTAATGTGAACATATGTTTTACATTTCCTTTAAACTAGATAACCTCATTACATTTCTGTATCCTAGCGATATGCCCCCATTTTCTGAGATGGGAATACCTCTTTAACTTATCTACACCTAGAGGAAATGAAACGGCAATCCTAGTTTATGCTAAGTATGAGTATGGATGAGTTCTAGTAGACAGGTGATATGAATGCATACCATCTTATACAGAGTTCATCTTCAGTATAAATGCACATGGACATGTTAAAGTAATAAGGATACAAGTTTTAGGAGAAATCAAATAGAAATAATACATATACTATGCCTTATTTGCATGCAAAGTGATGCAGATGGCATGTGGGAAAACTCATTTCAAAGAACTGATTAGGGCTTGCATAAATTTTACTCATATGCTGGGGAGAAAAATGTCCTATATGTGACACAAATTGCTGCAAACCTGGCCTTAAGACTTACAACGTGACTTCCATACTTTCATAGTCAAATTCTGGGAAAAGGCAAATCGCATTTTGTGGTTACTGTCTTACCATTTGTGAAGGGGTTAATAGTCTACAAAAGTGAATCAATGAGTTATTGCAAACTTTAAAATGAAGACCATGAGCAGGTTTTTTTTTTAGTTGGTGGACACGACAGACATAAAAAAAAAGACACCTTTTTTGTAGACAGTTCATAAATTTATGTATGATTGCTGATCCTAATGTACAGACAGTGCCCATGTAAACAGATAAAGCGCAAACACTGAAATTTACACCCCGTGAAGTGGTACCATGCAGGGTCACATTTCTCTCACTCATCAGTGGTACATAGAGTGATATCTCTTAAAGACTGGTGGTACATAGAGCGATGTCTCTCATAGACCGGTGGTATATAGAGTGACTTCTCTCACAGATTTGTAGTACATGGAGTGATGTCTCTCATAGACTGGTGGTACATAGAGTGATGTCTCTCACAGACTGGTGGTACATAGAGTGATGTCTCTCACAGACTGGTGGTACATAGAATGTCATCTCTCACAGATGTGTGGTACATAGTGATGTCTCTCAAAGACTGGTGGTACATAGTGATGTCTCTCAAAGACTGGTGGTACATAGAGTGATGTCTCTCACTGACCGTTGGTACATAGAGTGATGCTTCTCATAGACTGGTGGTACATAGAGTGACTTCTCTGACAGACTGGTGGTACATAGTGATGTCTCGCACAGACTGGTAGTACATAGTGATTAGAGATGTGCGAATCGAAGCTGACGAAGTAGAATTTGTTCTGAATTTCAGGAAAAAATCGATTTGCACCAAAGCTGAATTTCGCGGTAACGAATCATATTTTTTCCTAAAATGGATGCTGCACGTATGAGGACATGGAGGAAGGAACTCTGGGAAGGGGGATCACCCATAATGCCATGCATGCAGCTAATCAGCAGCCATCCAGCCCTGTGATGTCACAGCCCTATAAATAACGGCAGCCATCTTAGATTCTGCCATTTACCAGTGTACTTAGTGCAAGGAGAGGCATTTGCAGGCTCTAGGGACAGTGATAGGAAAGACTTGATTATGGTGAAAAAATGATTTATAAGTGCAGGGAAAGGATAGGGAGGAATCATTCCACAGCATTTATGTAGAACAGGGTTCAGTAGAGAAGGTTAAAGCCTGGGTAATAGGAACAATCCTGTTACACCTTGGTACACAGACTTGGGATCCAAATTGCCATTATACAGCTCTGTCATTCCAGCCAACCGTTCTTGTTATTGGGTTGCAAGTGGCTTTTGATACAGCCATTAACAGTGTTTATCACAAGGAAATATTTCCACAGTATGTCTTATTTGCCCTTGTGCGGTGCAGTTATGTTAAGCCCTTTTTGCCGTGTGTTAGTGGCAAAAGAAATATATATTTGCCCTTGTGCAGTGGAGTGATATATTCTACAGCCCTGTTTGCCGTGTATTAGTGGCGAAATAAAAATATATTCACCGTCCAGCGTTGCACTTATCTGTTGAAAAGCCTTTTGTGTTGTGTAAAAATAGAAAATAATTAGGGCTTAATTGCTGTTCAGCGGTGCAGTGATATACTCTAAAGGCCTGTTTGCCATGTATTAGTGGAAAAATAAAAATATATTCACCTTTTAGCGTTGCACTTATCTGTTGAAAAGCCTTTTGTGTTGTGTGAAAGTAGAAAAAAAATAGGGCCTAATTGCCGTTCAGTGGTGCAGTGATATACTCTAAAGGCCTGTTTGCCGTGTATTAGTGGCAAAATAAAAATATATTTGATCGAACATTTGGTTATTTGATCTAACAGTATGTCAAACAGAGAAGTGCCATGCCCTGCACAGGGGAGTGGCAGAGATCTAAATGTTTCTGGTGCAGGCAGAGGTTGCAGCAGAGTAAGCGGGCATGGCAGCAAGGGTCGCAGCGAAAGGCCTGAGCTTCCGGTGTCATCTAGCGGTCGTGTCTTGACCAGCAACCCAGCGGTTGAATGGTTGACTCGGTCATCCACTTCGACTCAAGTGACATCAGACACCCCCAGACACCCCCGGCCAAGAGTCGGTGGGTTCCCTGACACAACGCTTAGTTGGTATGGCCCAGGAGCAGTAGATAAAAAATGAGTAGATAAAATGTCCCCAAACTGTTTATATTAGGGTAGCGTGAGTCCATCTGGACCAGGAGCCTTCCCTGTTTGGGAATCTTTAATAGCAGCCTGTAACTCAGATTGTGATATGGGCATCTCTAATGCTGAAACCGCCTCTGGGGGGAGAGATGGAAGGCCCGCAGACTCGAGATAAGCCCTCATTGATGGCATTGATTCATGGGCAGTGGAGTGATGGGAGTCCTCTAAGTTATATAACGTGTGATAGTAGGATCTGAACGCTTCTGTTATTTCCCGTGGAAGGGAGACCTTTGAGCCGGAGAGGGTTGACACGTGTGGAACATAAGAGCATAGTCTAGTTTTCCGTAAATCTTGGGCAAGGGTTCTGCCTGGTTTATTGCCATGTTCATAGTAGTGTCTATGGCATTTGGTTAAGGTCGCCTTCACTTTTGAGAGGTAAAGAGAACGAACCTGATTTCGGAGCTGGGTGAGTTCTGCTCCCAGCTGCGAGTCCAGGGTCTGTTTGTGTTGCTGTTCTAACGCGTGAATGCGCGACAGAAGGGAAGTTATCTTTGCTGCTCTCTCTTTTTTGAACTGGGAACCTAATTTTATAAAGGAGCCTCGAATAAAGCATTTATGGGCTTCCCAAATAGTAAGGGGATCACTCTCTGGTGCTACATTAGTCACAAAGTATTCAGTCAGGTCTTTCCGGATTTCAGAGGAGACCTGCAGGTCTTGTATGAGTGAGTCATTTAATTGCCAATGCCAGGCCCTGGTTTGGTGGGTCGGGAAGGAAAGCGATATAGAGATTAGGGCGTGGTCAGAGAAGGATATTGGGTTATTCTCCGCCCTGGTAAGAAGGTCTAGTCTAGCATGATTCAGGAGGAAATAATCCAACCTGGAGTAGGAGTTGTGTGGGTGAGAGAAGAACGTATAGTCTCGGGATGTAGGGTATAAGATGCGCCATGTGTCTGTGAGTTGCTGGGAGAAAAGGAGCTCTTTGAGCCTGGAAATGGTTGAGTGGGGATAAGAAACCTGACCCATGGAGGAGTCCAAGCGAGGGTCTAGGAGAATGTTAAAGTCACCTCCAAGAATCAGGAGGCCCTCGGTGAAGTCCTCTAAGGCTCTAAGGGTCTTGGACAGGAAACTAATCTGTCCCTTATTAGGGGCATAGACAGACGCCAGTGTAACCAAAGTACCTGCTATCTTCCCTTTTACAAACAGGTACCTGCCAGCTCCATCAGTGCGAGAATCAATCAGGTCCCAGGAGATAGCGTTAGAGATAAGGATTGAGACTCCTTTCGTCTTGGAATCAGGGTCAGTACTGTGGTAGGCATGAGGAAAACGTCTATCAGAGAGCTTCGGAGTAGAAGAGGAGCGGAAATGTGTTTCCTGGATAAAGCCACATGTGCTCCTTTTTTCCAGAGGTGACGCAGGAGAGAAGATCTCTTTTCAGGCAAGTTCAAACCCTGTACATTAAGGGAGACCAATAAAACGTCAGACATATTGTGACAGCAGAAGACAATAAGCAAGTGCGTACAAAGTACCTTTGTGAGATAGAAGTGTGTTGCCAATAGGGGAGGGGGGGAAAGGGACAAGGGTAGGGAAAGGCGGAAAGGAGAGAAAAATGGAGAGGGGGGGGTTCTAACTATAAGCAGGAAAAAGCTATAAAAATAAAAGTAACTGTGAGTAGCCTGACCAGAAGGGTAATAAGGAAAGGACTCACAGTGCCCTAGTAGGGGAGGTAGAACGGATAGCGTCTAGAAGAGAAGATGGAATCTGATCTCAGGGAGAACACCTAGTGACCTAAAAGTGAGACAGAGCAATTGTACATCCGGGAGACCCCTTCCTAGAATGTAAAGGAACATTGACAGCGGAGAGAGGTTAGGATAGGTGTAGGGGTTTATACCTACAAGACAGAGGAAATGGAGGTAGCACAGGAAGTTAACAGGGAACACAGAGGATAAGATAAACACAGAATCATAAGACCATTAATGTCCTCTGAGGTCGGAGGGACGTGGAGAGAATCTCAGCAAAGTCCCCTTCAGGAATGCAGGTGGAGGGTCGCATCCAGAGATGCGAGGAAGGCGGATCAATGGAGAGAAGGTGGAAGTCGTCTTGAAGGCTGGTAACGAGGCTTGGATGATCAGCCACGGGAGAAGCTGGAACGGCCAGGAGATGTGCGTCTCGAGGAAGGAGATGCCGAACACCGAGGGAAATCCGGCCTATGTGGTGACTCTTGCAGGAGTGGAGGTAATGTCCAGTCAGGAACTGCAAATGGGTGGATATCCAGGAACTTGAAAAGATCCGAGAGATCGGCAGGAGAGCGGACTAGCATTGACTGACCATTTGTCATGGTCTTACCTTCTTGCTGTTCTCCCTCGTTTGACATGTGCTGGCGGCCATCTTGGTTTCTGGGTTTCTTGTAGCCTTCCACCCCGCGGCTCCTCCTTCCCACTGGGAGGAGCTGGATGCCTAGCTCATATATATAGGAGGTCTGTGGCGTCAGTTCCTTGCTTGGTCCTCCTGTGTTCACATGCTTCTAAGACTGCTGCTGCTTCTGGTTCCTAATCCTGGCTTCGTCTGACTACCCTGCTGGTTCCTGATCCTGGCTTCGTCTGACTACCCTTCCGGTTTCCTGACCTCTGGCTACGCAAAGACTCTGCTTCGGTTTCACCATCCGTTTGGACTTTTGCTTTATAGCTTGATTTGCAATAAAGCCTTCTTATTTTCACTTATCTCTTGTTGTACGTCTGGTTCATGGTTCCGTGACATTAGGACCAAGCCATGAATTCTGACGGTACAGGGCCATCCTCGCTACCCACGCTGGTTGCCAGACTTGATCAGCAGGATCACCTGTTGGGTCGGTTCGCTGTGGCGTTGCAAGCCCTGCTTGAACGCACGGCTCATTTCGCTCCTACTGCCGCTCCGGTTGTTGCGCCAGAGTCTACCCCGACACCTGTTGTTGCGCCTGCGGTGTTTCGGGGTATGTCCGGTTCTGCCCCTCTTCCACAGCGCTTTGGGGGAGAGCCAACTCAGTGCCGAGGTTTCCTTAACCAGGTGGGCATTTATTTCGAGTTGCTGCCACATGCCTTTCCTACTGAGAGATCAAAGGTGGGCTTCTTGATCTCGCTGCTCGCAGACAAGGCCTTGGCCTGGGCCAGCCCTTTATGGGAGAACAACGATCCGGTGGTTGCCGAGTTTTCCGGTTTCATTGCTTCTCTTCGGAAGGTATTCGATGTGCCGGCTCGTGCTGCCTCTGCTGCGAAGCTCCTTATGTCCATCAGACAGGGTTCACGATCCGTAGCCGAATACGCCATTGAGTTTCGTACCCTGGCAGCAGAGGTGGGCTGGAATAATGAGGCTCTGGTCGCTGCTTTCTCTCATGGTCTCTCGGATGCCTTGAAGGATGAGGTTGCAGCTAAGGACCTACCAGTGGAGCTCGAGGCTCTTATTTCTTTCCTGATTTTGATTGACACCAGACTCAGGGAGAGACCTTCCTTTAAGGAGAGCCTGCGGAGGTCTTCTAACAGATTGGCGCCTACGTTTGCTATCCCACCCGTGCCTCCCTCTCCTCCCACGCCTCCTGGGGATGACTTGTCTGGGGGTGAACCCATGCAGCTGGGGTTTGCTCGCCTGTCCGAGGGGGAGAGGGCACTCCGGAGACGCGAGGGCCGATGCATGTACTGTGGTCTCGGTGGGCATTTTCGGTTGGCATGTCCGAACCGTCCGGGAAAACGCTCGTACCTGAGATCCTGTCGGGGGCAGATCTTGGGTGGAGTCTCCTCGTCCCCGGTTTCCCGTGTTGACAAACCACTGATCACTGTTGTCCTCTCCTGGGTCGGGGGCTCGGTGACGACCCAGGCGTTGGTGGACTCTGGTGCTGGTGGTTTGTTCATTGATAGTATGTTCGCTGCCGCCAATTCCATTCCTCTGCAAGCTCGAGGTTCCCCACTGGCTCTTGAGGCGATAGACGGCAGACCCCTTCTGCCGCCACACGTGACTCATGAGACCCTTCCAGTGGGGATAGCCATTGGTGCCGTTCACAGAGAGTCGGTCTGCCTCCAGGTTATTTCGTCTCCACACTACTCGGTGGTCTTGGGGTACCCCTGGCTCCAGAAGCATAATCCGACTTTCGATTGGAGATCGGCCGAGATCCTCTCGTGGTCACCGCAGTGTGGGGCTAGTTGCATCCAGGGGCCTGCCAAGTTGCTGTGTACTTCCTCGGACTCTCTGTTGCCTCCTGAATACGAGGAGTACCGGGATGTATTCGATAAGGTGCGTGCGGTTGCCCTACCTCCGCACCGCCCATACGATTGTGCCATAGAGTTACAATCTGGTGCCGTTCCTCCTCGTGGCAAGGTCTATCCACTGTCGGTAGCGGAGAATGAGGCCATGGAGGAGTACGTGAGGGAGGCGCTTTCACGCGGACACATTCGCAAATCCTCGTCCCCGGCAGGGGCTGGATTTTTCTTTGTGAAAAAGAAGGGCGGTGAGTTGAGGCCTTGCATCGATTACAGGGGTCTCAATCGCATCACGATCAAGAACGCTTACCCGATACCCTTGATTTCCGAGCTGTTCGATCGCCTTAAAGGGGCCACGGTCTTTACCAAACTCGACCTGAGGGCGGCATATAACCTGGTAAGGATCAAGGCGGGCGATGAGTGGAAGACCGCGTTTAACACCAGGACCGGTCATTATGAATCCTTGGTTATGCCCTTTGGGTTGTGCAATGCGCCCGCAGTCTTTCAGGAATTCATCAACGATGTTTTCCGTGACCTGTTGCAGCAGTGTGTGGTGGTCTATTTGGATGACATCTTGGTATATTCTGAATCCATGGAGGCCCACATTCTGGATGTCAGATGAGTGTTGCAACGGTTACGAGAGAACAAGCTGTTCGGTAAGCTTGAGAAATGCGAATTTCACCGATCCCAGGTAACCTTCTTAGGGTACATCATTTCCGCTGAGGGGTTCTCCATGGATCCTGAGAAGGTTTCGGCTGTCTTACAGTGGCCCCAGCCCAGTGGTCTTCGTTCCCTGCAGCGCTTTTTGGGCTTCGCCAATTATTATCGGAAGTTCATCAGGGACTTTTCCATGCTGGCCAAGCCTCTCACGGATCTGACCAGGAAGGGCAGTAATTCCCAGGTCTGGCCGCTCGAGGCCATCCGAGCTTTTGAGACCCTAAAATCCGCCTTTGTGTCGGCTCCCATTCTGTCGCATCCCAACCCTGGGTTGCCCTTTGTCCTCGAGGTGGACGCGTCTGAGACGGGAGTAGGCGCCCTTCTGTCTCAGCGTAGAACACCAGAGGGTCCTCTGCTTCCTTGTGGGTTTTACTCCCGGAAACTGTCTCCCGCGGAGTGCAACTATCAGATTGGTGACAGGGAGTTATTGGCCATCGTGCAGGCCCTTAAAGAATGGAGGCACTTGCTCGAGGGTTCGGTGGTTCCGGTTCTCATCCTGACGGACCACAAGAATCTGACCTACCTTTCTGAGGCCAAGAGATTGACACCACGTCAGGCCAGATGGGCTCTGTTCTTGTCACGTTTTAATTACGTGGTCTCCTACCTACCCGGTTCCAAGAACATCAGGGCGGATGCCTTATCACGGCAGTACTCCGAGCTGTCCAGGGAGGAGTCGATTCCGACCTCGGTCATACCTCCGAATCAGATCTTGGCCGCCATTCGCACCAGCCTGACCTCTCCTCTGGGTGAGCAGATTTTGGCGGCTCAATCTGGTGCTCCCTCTGGGAGACCCAACGGCAGATGTTTTGTGCCTGAGGAGTTGCGCACTCGGTTGTTGCGAACCTACCATAACTCCAAGACCGCGGGGCATCCTGGAAAGAATCAGCTGTCCTGGGCTGTTTCACGTCTGTTCTGGTGGCCTTCCCTACGTTCCGACATCGCCGCATATGTAGCGGCATGCTCCGTTTGTGCACAGAGTAAGTCCCCTCGGCACCTTCCGTTGGGGCTTCTGCAACCCATAGCTACCGGGGAGCGCCCATGGTCACACCTGGGGATGGATTTCATTGTGGACCTCCCTGCATCCCGAGGCCATACGGTCATTCTCATGATTGTGGATCGGTTTTCCAAAATGTGCCACTGTGTTCCTCTCAAGAAGTTACCCTCTGCACAAGAGTTGGCCACGATTTTTGCCAGGGAGGTCTTCCGGTTGCACGGTTTGCCCAAGGAGATTGTGTCGGATCGGGGGAGTCAGTTTGTGTCCAGGTTCTGGCGCGCCTTTTGCTCCCAGTTGGGGATTCATCTCTCCTTCTCCTCGGCCTACCACCCTCAGTCCAATGGGGCCGCAGAACGATCCAATCAGGCCTTGGAGCAATTCCTTCGTTGCTATGTCTCCGATCACCAAGACAATTGGGTTGACCTCCTGCCTTGGGCTGAGTTTGCCAGGAACACGGCGGTGATCTCTTCCTCTGGGACGTCTCCCTTCTTGGCCAATTATGGGTTCCAACCTGCCGTCTTACCGGAGGTATTCTCTCCCCAGGATATTCCTGCTGTGGAGGATCACCTTTCCATCCTACGTGCTTCTTGGGTACAGATCCAGAAGTCCCTTGAGGACTCTGCGCAGCGCCAGAAACTCCAGGCTGATCGCAGACGAGCGCCTGCTCCTTCCTACCAGGTCGGAGACCGTGTATGGTTGTCCACCCGCAACCTCAACCTTCGAGTGCCCACTCCCAAGCTGGCGCCTCGCTTTGTTGGTCCCTTCCGAGTGCTTCGCAGGGTAAACCCGGTAGCCTATGCCCTTGCGCTTCCTCCTGGCATGCGGATCTCCAACGTGTTTCATGTCTCCCTGTTGAAGCCACTGGTGTGTAATCGTTTCACTTCCTCGGTTCCTCGGCCTCGTCCGGTCCAAGTGGGCTATCGTGAGGAGTATGAGGTGAGCAATATCCTGGACTCACGCCTGGTCCGCGGTCGGGTGCAGTTTTTGGTCCATTGGCGTGGTTATGGTCCAGAGGAGCGTTCCTGGGTTCCCTCCGCAGATGTCCATGCTCCTGCCTTGCTCCGAGCCTTCCACGCACGCTTCCCTCAGAAACCGTTTTTTGCTCCGCGGAGGAGGGGCCCTTGAGGGGGAGGTAATGTCATGGTCTTACCTTCTTGCTGTTCTCCCTCGTTTGACATGTGCTGGCGGCCATCTTGGTTTCTGGGTTTCTAGTAGCCTTCCACCCCGCGGCTCCTCCTTCCCACTGGGAGGAGCTGGATGCCTAGCTCATATATATAGGAGGTCTGTGGCGTCAGTTCCTTGCTTGGTCCTCCTGTGTTCACATGCTTCTAAGACTGCTGCTGCTTCTGGTTCCTAATCCTGGCTTCGTCTGACTTCCCTGCTGGTTCCTGATCCTGGCTTCGTCTGACTACCCTGCTGGTTCCTGATCCTGGCTTCGTCTGACTACCCTTCCGGTTTCCTGACCTCTGGCTACGCAAAGACTCTGCTTCGGTTTCACCATCCGTTTGGACTTTTGCTTTATAGCTTGATTTGCAATAAAGCCTTCTTATTTTCACTTATCTCTTGTTGTACGTCTGGTTCATGGTTCTGTGACACCATTAGAGTACCGGACAATGATGTGGAACGGATGACCCCAGCGGTAAGATGCTCCTGCTTCTTTTATTGCTTCTAGCAGAAGCCTAACCATTCTCCGCATAGATAGGGTTAGGCGGGACACATCTGGCAAGATAGTAATCGCAGTGTCCTCAAAGAAAAGTTCCTTCCTTTCCCAGGCTTTGCATAGGATTCGCTCCTTCACCGTGTAAAAATGGACTCGGCAGATGACATCACGTGGCCTCTCCAAGTCATGATTTCTGGGTCCAGCGGTCCTGTGAACTCTGTCCAGCTCAATTTTGGTCAAAGGTGGATTATCCAGGACCGAGTTGAATATGTCGACCACAATGGAATGTAACTGGTCGCTGGGGACAGACTCCGGGATGTTTCGGATCTTAAGGTTGTTCCGGCGGCCTCTATTTTCCACATCGTCAAGATGTAAAGAGAAGTCCTGCAATTGAGAGGTATGTGCAAACAGGGACGCGGAATTAGAGTGGACCGTAGATGCTGTGGCCATGTAGGGGTGTTCTAGTGATGACAGCCGGATGTCTAGCTGATGAACATCATCACAAACTATCTGAAGAGCCTGGGCCTGTTTGGTCTCAATGCGGGCCACTTGAGCCTCTAGATCAGATTTTGTGGGCAATGCTCTCACCATTTCCCAGAGTTCTGCCAGTGTACGATCAATGGTAGATGGGGGTGGGGGGAGCCCTTGAGATTCCTCAGGTTGCTGCGGCAGTGAGGAGAAAATGGCAGGTATGGCTTGACTGAGAGAATGAGTGTCAGGGGCAGGCAGTATGTGATCCAAAGAAGGAGCAGGGTTCAGCAGGGCCTGGGGCGTCCCCCCAACAGAACCCCTTGAGGGGCTAATGGAAAGAGAGTGGCTCTGAGCTTTATCCCTCCCTGTAATTTGCTGTGTCCCATTTATATGGCAACTTGCCGAGTGAGGCGAAGAAGCGCGGACTTGCAGGCCGTCGCCTTCAATAGGCCCCGATCGCGCCTGAGTGGCGGTACCTGGAAGCTCCAGCTGACATGGAGCTGTGCGGTGCAGCGGGGGACCCGCTCGGGAGTCCATCTCATTTATGGAGGCCGGGGCTGGGTAACATGGATGAAGAACACCCGGGTGCTGCTCCCTTGAAGGGTGAAATCTCCAATGCAGGCGCTGGCAGGAACGGCTGTGCCGTGGGCCGCAATGAGGGGGAAGCGGCAGTCATTATGGGCGACTCTGAGCCTCCTTGATGGGTGGATCGGAGAAAACGGCCGATGGAGTGCTCGGGAGGGACCGCGGGTTGACTTCTCGAACGTTTCCCTTTAGTCATGGCCAGCAAAAAGTGAGTAGGAAGGTGGTCTCGCTTGTTTTCCTGAAGCAGGTCACGGAGCTCTCCTAACATGCGTCTTCACGCCGCCATGTCGAAGCCACGCCCCTGTTATTGTCTATCTTGACGACATTTTGATATTCTCTCCTGACTTCGAATCCCATGTGTCTCATGTTAAACAAGTATTAGAGGTGTTTAGGGAGAATCAGCTATCCGCTAAGCAAGAGAAATGTGTCTTTGGTGTACAGGAGATTCTGTTTCTAGGGCGTGAGGCCTTCAAGATGGATATTGGTAAGATGCTGGTAATTAAGGAATGGGTAAGACCTTCATCCTTAAAGGCCTTACAATGGTTCTTAGGTTTCGCCAATTACTATCGTAAATTTATTATGAATTTTTCCATAATTGCTAAACCGTTGACCGACCTTACTAAGAAAGGGGCGGATTTGGAGAATTGGTCTACTGAGGCCATTTCTTCATTTGAAAAATTAAAAAAGGCATTCAGTAGCGCTCCCATTCTGATCCAGCCTGATCAGGAGAGTCCTTTTATTGTGGAGGTGGATGCGTCCGAGGACGGCGCAGGAGCAGTCCTTTCACAAGGTCCTGCTAGCCTCACTAACCTGAGACCATGTGCCTTCTTCTCCAGGAAATTCTCTCCCACGGAGAGAAACTATGACATAGGGAATAGGGAGCTGCTGGCCATTAAATGGGCATTTGAGGAGTGGAGGCATTTTCTGGAGGGGGCAAGGCATTGTGTAACTGTTGTCACTGACCATAAAAACCTTATGTTTCTCGAGTCTGCTAAGAGGTTGAATCCCTGTCAAGCCAGATGGGCTCTGTTTTTTACTCGTTTTGATTTTTCCATTACGTTCAGGCCGGGAAGTAAAAATGTGAAGGCGGACGCATTATCTCGGAGCTTCCATGCTTTTCAACCTACTGAGGTACCACCTGAATCCATCCTACCAGCAAAAATCTTCATAGCAGCTCTTACCCAGGATATCTCGGCTCGCATTAGGTCTAAACAACATCTGGCACCGGTATCCACCCCAACAGATAAGTTGTTTGCTCCCGTACAATTTCATCTCCAGGTGTTGGGTGAGTGTCACGATTCTGCCTTTTGTGGACATCCGGGTGTTGAGGGCACTAAGGATCTGGTTTCTAGATCTTATTGGTGGCCCACTCTAACTAGGGATGTCAAGTCCTACGTGTCAGCCTGTGAGGTTTGTGCCAGGTCCAAGACACCTAGGACTCACCCTGCTGGTAACCTACGACCCCTACCCATTCCCAGTAGACCCTGGTCCCATATCTCGATGGACTTTATAACTGACCTACCGCCGGCGGAGGGTAAGACTGTAGTTTGGGTAGTGGTCGATAGGTTTAGCAAGATGGTCCATTTCATTCCCCTGTCTTATCTCCCGAATGCCAAAACCCTGGAGTCTATTTTTGTGAAAGAAATTGTTTGATTGCATGGTATCCCGGAAAATATTGTTTCTGACAGGGGTGTGCAGTTTGTGTCCAAATTCTGGAGGGCCTTCTGTCAAAAATGTTAAATTTCATTGTCTTTTTCCTCTGCCTACCACCCTGAGAGTAATGGGCAGACTGAACGCCTTAATCAGTCTGTGGAACAATTCTTGAGGTTGTATGTTGCTGATGACCAGCAATTATGGGTGAAATTTCTTCCATTGGCTGAATTTGCTTTGAATAACCGTATCAATTCTTCTGCTGGGGTTTCACCTTTCTTTTGTAACCATGGTTTCCATCCCCGTTTTCATTCTGGGTCATCCATCTCCTCCTCTAACCCTGAGGCGGATAGGCTCTCCTCTGAACTGTGCACAGTTTGGGCCCGGGTTCAATCGAACTTAGAAAAGGCTCAAAGTTCTCAGAAACTCAAGGCCGATAGGAGACGTTCAAGGGGGGGTGAATTTTCAGGTTGAAGTTAAGGTATGGTTGTCCTCCAAGAATCTCTCTCTTAAGGTAGATTCTAAAAAGTTTGCTCCTCGTTTTATTGGACCATATAAGATCACGGAGGTGATTAACCCGGTATCATTTAGGTTGGAGCTGCCCGAGTCATTCCACATTCATAATGTGTTCCATAAATCTCTGCTTAAAAAATATTTTGAACCGGTAGTACCATCAAATGCCTCGTCTCTGCCGGTTCTTGTTAATGATGCTGTCGAGTATGTGGTATCTAAAATAGTGGATGTCAGGAAGGTGCGCAATTCCTTGCAGTACCTGATTCACTGGAAGGGGTATGGACCTGAAGAGAGATCTTGGGTACCTGCCAGGGAGGTTCATGCTCCTAGACTTGTTCGAAAATTTCATTTAGAACACCCTGAAAGGCCATCGCCTAAAGTGTTGGGTCCAGTGGCCCCTCGTAAAACGGGGGGTACTGTAACGGGGTGCCGAAGGCGCACTCGGTCTCCCATCAGCCGCAGACCTGCTGCTCAGCTTCAGGAGCGAGGATCTGTGTTTGACCTCGTTCCCAGGGCGGCTTTGCTAGCTGGGAGGCTCCCTGCTCCTAGGTCTGCCTTGAGCGCCGAGCTGATCACTCGGTTCTCGACTGGTCGGTCTGACGGTCATGTGACGCTGGACACGTCACATGACCCTCACTCCCCACTATAAATGCAGGCAGCTTGCTGGCCACAGGTTGCCTGTTAATTTAGGTTCCTGGCAGTTGTTGGATACCTGTGTACTTACCTGATCCTGTTCCCTGACGATCCTTTGCCTGCTCCTCCTGTACTGCGCATCCTTCTTGGTATATTGACATTGGCTTCCACCTGACTATTCTTTGCGGACTCCTTTGGTACTTCTCGACTCTCCTGGTATTTATGACCCCGGCTTCTCCTGACCTTTCTTTGCTTATCCCTCTGTACTGCATTGTCCTCTTGGTTTTGACCCGGTTCGTTCACTATCCATTATTTGTCTTGTCTGTCCTTCCCACACGTATCCTAAGTTAGGGACTGCCGTCCAGTTGTCCCCTGTCATCAGGACTCGTGAGGCAAGTAGGCAGGGCCAGGGGTGAGGGTGGAGCGCAGTGGTCACTATTCTCCCCCCTGTGTGTGTGTGTACGTGACCGTTACACCGCCCCAGTTTGCTTTATTTCTTGACAGTTTAACTACTTTAAAGGAAGCTTTAGTTATCAAATATATTTATAGTAAATAATTCACTGGTAGACACTAATATGACAAGTGAATTATCACTAGTTTCCAAGGGGGCCAATCTACTATGGCATGCCCTTCCTTGAGGCTATAAAATTCTCAAGCTTCTGTATCTATTCTGTATATTTTTAATGCAAATTAATCTCAAATGGATGTTTCTGGTCAATATGCATAACTCAGATTTAGTTTGGCTTGGATACCAAAAACCAATTTACAAATCTGTTGATTGAGTGTAAATCTGTGTCTTCAACCAAGGAAAATTTGCTGTAAAAGTGTGACTCTTAAAGACATGTTGATAGTAATTGAGACTACGTTTGTCTTTCTGACACATTAACATCGTTAAAAAGACTTAACTATTTGCAGAGGGCACTGAATTATATTCTGAAAATTAACGGAAAGACATTAAATGACAGGGTTTGAAAGATGAAATGTTTTTGTATGGTTGTGTCTGTTTTGCAATGAAGTTTAAAAATTGTTGAATTTCTTTGCAAAGTGCCTTTAGAACCTAAGAAGAAAACACTCCCTTTCAATATAATAACCTTTTTAACAATAGCTTTGTTTTAATGAGGCCTGGTGTAAGTACGGAGTATGACAGTTTGTAAATGCATTATCATACACCTAATAAATCAATACCAGTTATTACGATCTAACATGAAAGTTGTCTCTGGGCACTTCAAATCAGTTTAATAAAAGCTTACAGTAGAAACCATAATAAATAGCTGCAGATTTAGTGAACCCTTAAAAAGTCAATATTTTTGCAGAAGATTGTTTCTCTGAAAGCTTTCATGCTTTTGGCATTAGGAAGCAACACTAAATAAATTCGAATATTAAATTTAATCCATTATTTAGAATCAAAACAGAATTAAATGTGGATGAATAAGCCTTGCCGAAGAAGTGGAAAAACTAGGTTTAATATCGGAGATCTAATGGGTTGTTTATATGTACTTACAATCTATATGGATTGATACATAATAGTTTCCCACATAATCAATGCCAAGAGTATTATATGCTTGAGTTATAGATGCACATAACACTTTTATCTAGATGTCTTTGTTGTGAGGCTCTCTCTTGCCTTTTTGTCCCTCTCTCTCTATGGAGTTTTGGTGCTACAGTATCAGCAATGAAAAATCACATGAAACAGAAAAGGTTGGAAGAAACAAATAACCACCATCACTGGCAGAAATGCAGGATGTTTAACCCCTTAGATACCATGGCCAATAGCGTCCGTGGCATCTAAGCGATATGCAGAGGGAGTATGCTCTCACTTTGGCACCTCGCAAATGAAATTTTGGGGTGCTGAAGCCTGTTCATGGTAGTCTGAAGCCTGCCTGCCATATCTCCTAGTAGGCAGCTCCTCTCTGTTGCAGCCTTCTGGTGACTGTCAGCATAGTATTGCCAGTGTAATTCTCTTGTGCTGCTTAAAGTGCACCACAAAATGCAGTGCAATCTGGAAGAACTATATTGTAGAGTAGGAGACGCCGAGCATATTGATATATAGTTTTGTGAAAAAAGATTCAGTAAAACGTGTAATTTATAAATTTATATCTTTGGTTTTTTCATTTGCATTTCGTGGTGAAAGGTCCTCATTAGACAGTACAAGAGAATTATAAAAGCGCTTAAAAGATTGGCTATTAAAGTACCCGTGTGGGACTGTTAAATGGTTAAAAAAATAAAAATAAATAGTTTTATTAAAACAAAATTCTAAGTTAAAAATACTTTTTTATTAATTAAGAGAATGCTTTTCAAAGGAAATAAATAGCAAAAATTAAATTATCGCATCCATAACAACCTGCACTACACAATTGTTTGGTCATTAAGGCTCTAAAACAGGCTAGTCACTAAGGGGTTAATTATCTGTTTATACATAGGCCTTAAAGGAGTGTGCCAAGTTCTAAAGTTATCCCCTATGAATACGATAGGGATAACCATATGATCAGTAGGTCCCATTCCTCCAAATGAGTGGAGCGCCAGGTTGAATATATGAGTGGAGCGACAGTTTGCATATATGAGTGAAGCTCCAGGTTGAATATATGAGTGGAGCGCCAGGTTGCATATATGAGTGGAGCACCAGGTTGCATATATGAGTGAAGCACCAGGTTGCATATATGAGTGAAGAGCCAGGTTGCATATATGAGTGGAGCACCAGGTTGCATATATGAGTGAAGAGCCAGGTTGCATATATGAGTGGAGAGCCAGGTTGCATATATGAGTGGAGCGCCAGGTTGCATATATGAGTGGAGCGCCAGGTTGCATATATGAGTGGAGCGCCAGGTTGCATATATGAGTGGAGCGCCAGGTTGCATATATCAGTGGAGCGCCAGGTTGCATATATGAGTGGAGCGCCAGGTTGCATATATCAGTGGAGCGCCAGGTTGCATATATGAGTGGAGCGCCAGGTTGCATATATGAATGAAGAGCCAGGTTGCATATATGAGTGGAGCGACAGGTTGCATATATCAGTGGAGCGCCAGGTTGCATATATGAGTGGAGAGCCAGGTTACATATATGAGTGGAGAGCCAGGTTGCATATATGAGTGGAGCGCCAGATTGCATATGACTGCTGCTTTATTCATCTCTATGGGAGTGCAGGAGAAAGCCAAGTTCTATACTTACCTATCCCCTGCAGTTCTGTAGAAAATTAATGGAATGACAGCAGTCTGGGTGACAAATCCTTCCATTTATTTCTGGGAATGGGATGTCTAGTTTAGCAATCGGTGGGGTACCAGCTGTTTAACCCTTGCAAATCAGATGGGTATCTTCTATCCTGTGAATACAGAATAACTTTAAAACTTATTACAACTCTTTAATGTAATGTACATTCTTCAGGCATATAAAGTTCAAGAGATTTCAACCACTGCACACATGTGTCAAGAGATACTCCCAATCTCCAAGACCATCCAGACATATATTATGAAACACACGCTTAAGAATGCATTTTATATTTCCAAAAAACAGTGAAATATCGACATCAATAATTGTCCATAATCAATTACAATAAAGTGCAGAGTCCAATAAAGTGCGGTGTCTAATAAAGCGCAGTGTGCAATAAAGTGCAGTGTCCAATAAAGTGGTGTCCAATAAAGTGTAATGTCTAATAAAGTGCAGTGTCCAATAAAGTGCAGTGTCCAATAAAGTTCAATGTCCAATAAAGTGCAGTGTCCAATAAAGTGTACTGTCTAATAAAGTTCAGTGTCCAATAAAGTTCAATGTCCAATAAAGTGCAGTGTCCAATAAAGTGTAATGTCTAATAAAGTGTAATGTCTAATAAAGTGCAGTGTCCAATAAAGTGCAGTGTCCAATAAAGTTCAATGTCCAATAAAGTGCAGTGTCCAATAAAGTGTAATGTCTAATAAAGTGCAGTGTCCAATAAAGTGCAGTGTCCAATAAAGTGCAGTGTCCAATAAAGTTCAATGTCCAATAAAGTGCAGTGTCCAATAAAGTGTAATGTCTAATAAAGTGCAGTGTCCAATAAAGTGCAGTGTCCAATAAAGTGCAGTGTCCAATAAAGTTCAATGTCTAAAAAAGTGCAGTGTCCAATAAAGTGTAATGTCTAATAAAGTGCAGTGTCCAATAAAGTGCAGAGTCCAATAAAGTGCCGTGTCCAGTATTAAAATTCCAATACTTATCGCTGATGAGAGGAGACCGCTCATATAGGGAGAGGAAAATCAGCATGCCCAAACGCTCAGCTTCGTTGCAGGAGACCATGCCCCTTCTTCAGCATGTGTTTCATAGTATATGTCTGGACGTTCTCCAGCCATATTTTCTCACTTTTTGGATTGATGTAATTATATTTGAAAAGTTAAATGAAAGTTATCCGGGTGTCTTCTTTTTAGATATCTTATAACTGCTGCCTCATGCATTTTTATGGTATAAGTTGACATTATCACAGTTTATGGGAAGATACACCTTTTTAGAGAATACTTGCCAAATTCTCTAAAGTTTTTCTTATCAGATTCTTTTTGCAGGTATCAATCAGGCTAAGCAATGTATGTGTCACCTACTTCATTGCCCGTAATAAATGTCTACGTTCATGCACATTAGGCCTCATGCACACAAACGTATTTTGTTTCCGTGTCCATTCCGTTTTTTTTGCGGATAGGATGCGGACCCATTCATTTCAATGGGTCCGCAAAAAACGCGGACAGCACACCGTGTGCTGTCCGCATCAGTATGTCCGTTCCGTTGCTCCGCCCAAAAAATAGTCCATGTTCTATTTTTTCCTAGTTTGCGGACAAGGATAGGCATTATTACAATGGATCCGCAAAAAAAACAGATCCGTGAAAAAAAACGGATGCCATACGGAACGTCATCCTTTTTTTTGCGGATCCGCAATTTGCGGACCGTAAAACACATACGGTCGTGTGCATGTAGCCTTAGGGTCCATTCACACGTCCGTGTGTGTGGATCCACAAAACACGGACATCGGCGATGTGTGTTCCGCATTTTGCGGACTGCACATCGCCGGCACTTAATAGAAAATGTCCCATAGAAATGAATGGGTCCGCAATTGCGGAACGAAATTGCGGACGTGTGAATGGACCCAAAAGCTGTGAACTGACATCAACAAAGCTTTCCGAATTCCTTCCAAGCCAAATGCAAACGTGCCCTTTAACAGAAGGTCTAAAGGTCAGCCGCACTGTAACCTTAAAACAAGACATACGCTGGTAGGAAGTATTGCAGCATATTCCACATAAACAGGGGTTTACAGAAAATACTTGAACCAACACAGGGGTAAAGACATGCAATCATTACTCATTGTCACTTAACAAAATCAGGGGCATGCAGGATTTTGGAGGATGGGGGAGTTCATTGCCTTAAATATATTAATACACATGGACATCTACACAGGTGCTATAAAGTGTCAGTCACCTCATAAATAATGCTGCACTGTATACAAAAATCATCGCACAAAAAGCTTTGCCATGTATATAAACCCATACTGCCCCATAATGACGCACATATATACAATATAAGTACATTCACATGCACATACGTGTGCACACAGTGATACATTTACATATACTGTATATATTCACTGTTACATGTGCACACATATTCACAAACACATGTTATATGCACGCCATGCATACACACCTCTCTGCTGTATTTCCTTCTAGAAGACAGTGGGGACATTTATCAATAATGGCGTAATTTACCCCAAATTTACCCCCCTATTTCTCTTGATTTGAGACATTTTAACGCCAATAGCACAAAAATGTGATTTAAAAAAAAAATTGAAATGTGCCATTTTAGCCAACCCTGCCAGACCACACTTGCTACTTTTGAAACATATTTGCAACATTTTCTGTGGTAAATTGTGACTTTTTTGTTATTGTTTTGTTTTAGTTGAATGCCAATTTACTGACAAGACCCTGTTGTTTAGTTGTTTAGCTCATTTATATTAGATAAAAATAAATTACTCCTGCTTTAATACTTAACTATCACTTACGTTACCACGACGAGTTGGTTTTTCTTCACAAATGCAACATTTTGATAAAAAGACGCATCTTTCTGCCATAAATGTGACTTTTTACACAAAACACCACCACATAAGCTGGCTTAATTGTCTGCAACAATTGGAGCCATTTCTGCCGATAAGAGGATGATAAATGAGGCGCAATAAATGCCAATTTGATAGCCCCGTCTACTTTGACATTTCTAACTCATTTCTGGCACGGTGCATTCTTTACGGTGAAAATTCTGGAGAAAACAATTGATATTCTTAGTGCAAATCAAAATACCATTCTTATTGGCGCATTTTATGCCATAATTCTGGCACAACATGCTTAGTAATTGTCCCCCATTGTGCTAAAGTATGAAGAGCAATTATATGTTCTCTACTTGTGTAGTTTTCTTTTTGTGTTTCAGTTAGAAGTGATGGTGTGTCTTTGAATAGGTCCGTGCCGCCTCCTCCTTTCTAACCTGACTGTAGACTGTATATAATGCTCCAGTGCAATGTTCCCCTTTCACCAACATATGGCAGACAGTGTAAAATACTACTGCAAGAGTAGAGTAAAGCCCTGCGGAGAGGAGAGCCTAGGAAGCATTTAACAGGAGTAAGGGCACAAAGGTTTAGTTTTAAGC
Organism: Bufo bufo; assembly: GCF_905171765.1. Lineage (NCBI taxonomy): Eukaryota > Metazoa > Chordata > Amphibia > Anura > Bufonidae > Bufo > Bufo bufo. The sequence continues at coordinate 599,047,397 of NC_053389.1, read as the reverse complement.
CTGTATTCCCCTTGTGTACGCCCTGAACTGATATTATCAGTAATATAAGTATATATTAATTTGTGTAAGGGGCTTACGGTAGTACAGTGAAGAGCCCTGGGAAAGCAGGGAATGAGTGCAGTCGGTTGTGGTGTGCCGAAACCGAGGATGAGGTAGGCCTGAGAAAGAAGAGGGCCTACCCAAGGAAAAGATATGGAAGAAATGAGTTGTAAATGAGTGGAGTGGTGGGAGGGTCAAAAGCTCAGACCTCAATGATGCAGGAGCCAGGTAAGGGGAGTGCCCTAAATAGGCTGGAGGCGGACCTCAGCCCCTCCCACAAATCCAGGCAATCTGCCTTAATACTTGTGTAAGGGGCTTACGGTAGTACAGTGAAGAGCCCTGGGAAAGCAGGGAATGAGTGCAGTCGGTTGTGGTGTGCCGAAACCGAGGATGAGGTAGGCCTGAGAAAGAAGAGGGCAAAAATGGAAATAAACCAGTTTATTGTAGCCAATTGATGTATCAATAGCTTGACCCGACATGTTTCGGAAAGCCACTCTTAACTCTTGTGTTGGATTGGGAATGTATTGCGTGTAAGCGGATGACTCCCAGCGCCCCAATTCCCTGATGACATGAGTGAGGATGTTGGCACTGGAGGCCGTGAACGTGGCTCCAATGCGAAAGGAATGCCCTGAGTAGTTGGCTGCGTTGAGGCCTAGTTGTGTGAGGGATGACCCGGCATGGGTCATGAAGGTGGTGGTGAGTACCGAACCATGTAGTTGAAGTAGCGGTTGAGAGGGTAGAACTTGTGACGATGATTGTAAGCATCCAGGACCCTGACTGGACACCATCTGTTGTGCGTGGGGTAATATGAAATGTTGACGGGTAAGTGCTGACTATTCTTGGAGTGAGGTAAGGACAGGATGTAGTGAACCATGTGTTTTGACACGTGGGCGACAAGAAGACAAGGTGAGGTTCGGGTCGTGGAGGCTGTAGTGAATTTCCCGGAACTCAGGAATCCGTAGAAGGCCAAGTAAATTGCCGTTTTGATGATGGAGTTGGTATCTGTTTCAAGAGGCGTGGCGTCCAGTAAGTCGGATAATGCTTTGAAGATATGATTGATTATGGGTAGCCTCTGGGCTGGACGTGCGGGTTCCGTTTCCTGAATCCTCTGAGTATGGATTTGATCTGGTGCGAGGACATGAAGCTGATGTTATTGGGGTGTATGATTAGCATATGATGTTGAAATGCCGGTGAGATATAGTTTGATGGTGTTGTATGACATTTGAGTTTGAGGTGGCAAAAGAAGCCAACCCCGGAAGAGACGTCATGACAAAAGGGTGCGTGATGTTGTGTTCCAACAGGAACCTGTTGAATAGTGTGAACGCTCTGTCGTATGTTCTATGTGTATTGTCTGATAGTGCTAAGTGGGACAAAGACTGGCTATGCCGCATGATGCCTTCTAATCCAGAATGAGCTGTTTGAAATGATGGAGTGATGGAGGCCGTGGGTGACGCTGATGGGAGAGCTTGATGAAATGCCTGAAATTTGACGCGAGACAGATTGTCAGCTGCCGTATTGCACACCCCCCGGGACATGGAAACAATGTAAGAAGAAATTATTGCAAGTGGCCAACCAAGGAAGTCTCCGCAGAAACCTCACGATTGTGAGAGATTTGGAACTATCCTGTTGATGAACTGGCAGGTCGTATGGTTGTCTGAATAGCACTGGACCGACATGTTTGCCCATGAATGACCCCACGCTACGGCAGCCGCCACGATGGGGCAGATCTTGAAAAGCGCTGAGGCAGTGGAGAATCCTTCCAAACCCCGGACCGCAGGAGGCCAGCTGCCCCACAGCCAATCGTTCCCAAAAATGGCCGCGAAGCCTGTGGTAGATGCCGCATCTGACCAGATAGAGGGGGAAGAGTCCGACGGCTGAGGGAGAAACAAGCTCCCGCCATTCCAGGTGGACAGAAATCTCCCCCACATGCCCAGACCTGCCGCAGCGTGGGCATCCAGGGACAACCTGTGCGAGTCGTGTAGGAAAAAAGGGGAGAGGTGCAGGAGCCGTGATATAAATGAGCGACCCTGAGGTGGATGCGCATGGCAAAGATCAGGGAGCCCAGCAGGGACTGCCGTTCTTTGCGGCTGCCGGTGCTGAGTTGAAGGTAGTTGTCTCTGTGGGCGAGAATGTCCTGGATCTTCCCGGATGGCAAACTGGCTTGCATTGAGGCTGAATCCAACTGGGTACCCAGGAAAGGTGATGACCGTGTCTGGCCCTTCTGTCTTCTTGGTGGCGACGGGTACCCCAGGTTCCTCCTCCGGTATTATGTGCGCCGGGCTGACTTCTTGGTCCTCCAGGCTAACGGTCAACGTGATCACTGGCAATCCGGCCTGCGCCGGTGACGCTGCCGGTGGTGGCCCTGCCAGGGAGAGGGTCGCGGTGACCGATTCCAGCCTCTCCAACCTGGCGTTGACTTTAGACATGGATGACATTTAGAGAGGACAGCATGGTATGTATATCCCCTGTGCTGGACTGGCTAGGTCCTTCCCCTGCCTCCCTGTTATCGATTGGCGTGCGCAGCAGCCGGAAAAGCTCTGCTCCCCTCGCCGTGGCGGGGAAGGGAACAAGCCGTCACCTTAACTCCGTCGTTATGCGCGGGATTGTCCAGGATCTGATGGGTGCTGGACCGGCTAGACCGTCTCCCTGGGTAGCAGTGACGGATCTAGCAGGGGTGCCAGGTAGGGAGAAGTTCTCTATCCCTTCCAGAGACATGGTAAAACAAAACAGTTGATTAGCTTGGGGAAACACAGGATCATGCTGGCAAGCTAGCTAGGCCGGATGGCGAAAAAATTATACTTGCATGGTGACAGATGAGGCCCTGCTAATTTGCCAAGCGGCTTGAGAGGCTCTACCTATGATTTGGCACGAGGGGTTAATGAGGCCACTTGTGGTAGTGGCAGGAGCGTTGGCCTCTCGGTGACTGTAAGACAGGACTAGGGGAAGGGAGTGACAGGTGAGGCCCTCTCTATGCAACACGCGAGGCGGCTTACTAACGAGGTGGCGCGTTGGGCGGGTGCCTCTGTACGTTTGAGGCGGGGTGTCGGCCTCGCGGGACCACTAACTGCTGGCGAAGCCAAGAAGGGGGTAACCTAGTGGGATGATGGTGCCCCTAAAGCCAGCACGCTGACCCTAACGGGATCATTCGAAATGTAAGGAAGACTTTTGTTAAATGAGCAGGTGAACGTACCTGGTGGTAAGAAAAAATTCTCCGGATACACGGTAGTGCAAAATACAATATGGGTGGACCGCCTGAAAAAGGGGGAGGGTAGACATAAAATGGTGTGATGAAATGTGACAATGTACATGGTACATATGCATGACCCGGAGGATCATGACGGTTGTTCATGAAATGATAGCTTGCGCCTGGTGTGAGAAGAGACCAGCGCGTGGCGCATGGCCATGCACAAGTGGGAATATGCGTTTTGCAATCCAATGGAACGTGTTGGTCTGTGTCCTTTAATTATTATTATTATTTTTTTTTTTTTTTTTTTTTTTGGTGACCAGGCGATAACTCCTCCGCCCTGTTTTTTTTATTTTTATTATTATTATTGTGTAGGGCTGCTGGGGTGATGTTTGACTTTGGAGGGGCGTGCTGGAAGGCCCCCCTGCCGTCCGACGGCGGCCCCCCGCATCAGCCATCACGGCCGCCGGGACACCGCGCACGCGCCGACGGAATCGCCGCGCATGCGCAGAACCCCGGCCGCGCATGCGCAGACCAGGCACCAGGACGCGGCCGGGCGCCATCGGCCGCGCGGCAGAAGGAGCGGTAAAACAGGCAGGAGGCGGTTGGGAGGGGATGTCTGTGCAGCGGTCAGCCCAGAGGAGGTTGAAATGAATAGGGGGTGTGCCGGTTGCACCGCCGCTGGCCCCTGTAGCTGCGCACGTAAATACACGGGGGGGGGGGGGCCATGAACGTTGTTGGCAAAGTTAAGTGACTCATGTGGATCATGCTTGGAAGTTTATGTGATTGTTTGTAAGGAGTAACATTTTGGAGCATATGAAAATGAAAGCCATTTGTTTTGATCCCATTCGTCCGGAGTCCCCCCACGGCCGCTGGGACACCGCGCATGCGCCGACGAAATCGCCGCGCATGCGCAGAACCCCGGCCGCGCATGCGCAGACCAGGCACCAGGACGCGGCCGGGCGCCATCGGCCGCGCGGCAGGAGGAGCGGCAAAACAGGCAGGAGGCGGTGGGGAGGGGATGTCTGTGCAGTGGTAAGCCCAGTGGAGGTTGAAATGAATGGGGGGTGTGCCGGGTGTACCGCAGCTGGCCCCTGTGCTGTGTACATGAATACGAGGAGGGGAGGGAGGGAAGGGAGGGGAGGGAGGAGGGCATGAATATTGGATGTTGAGGGGTGAAATGAAATAAACCAGAAATGGGGAATGGGGCTGGAACCATCAGGGAGCTGACCGGAGTGACGGTCCTGTGGGGAGACGCCAGAATAGGCATGAGCAATGAGCTGCCGGTGATTGCTGCGAGAAGCCGTGACATGGGTGCAGTGTGTGAAAAGAACAACAGAAAAGGGGGATTTAATCCAGGAACCATTGGCCGCATGCTGCCGGAGCTGTTGACCGGAATGGTGGTGCGGTTTGTGAATAAATACGCATGAAACAGGTGTGACAGAAATGAATACTGGTGACTTGTATGAAAACCGTCATATTGGTGCGCATTGATGAAATGAAATGAACCGGTACAGGGGCAACCGTGAGGCCCTGCCTGTACCGTATGAATGACTCATACGCATTTGTGCTCCTGCAGCCGTGCACATGAACATGAGGAGGGGGGGGGGGCATGAATGTGGGTGATTGTGGGGTGATATGGACTGAAAAAGAAATGGGGAACGAGCCTAGAACCACAGGGGTGCTGACCGCAGTGTTGTTTCTGTGGGATTGCTTGAACAAGACATGACAAAATGAGATGCTGGTGACTGTGAGAAATCCGTGACATTAGCGCAGCGTCCATGAAATGAAATGAAACAGAAATGGGGGATTAGGCCAGAAACCATTGCCGCATGTTGCAGAGGTGTTAACCGGAATCGTAGTACGGTGTGGACAAATTGCGCATGAACAAGGCGTGACAGAAATGAAAACTGGTGACTTGTATGAGAAACCGTGACATTGGTGCAGCGTATGATGAAATGAATGAACCGGTACAGGGGCAACCGTGAGGCCCCGGCTGTACCGTATGGATGACTCAGAAAACCACTGCCTGCATGCCGCAGGGGTGTTGACCGGAGTGGTGATACGGTGCAGATAAATTTATGTATGAACAAGACATGACAGAAATGAAATGCTGGTGACCTGGGCGAGAAAGCTGTGACATTAGTGCAGCGTTTGGTGAAATGAAATGAACAGAAATGGGGGATTGCCCAGGAACTACTGCATGCCTGCCGCAGGGGTGCTGACCGGAATAGTGGTACGGTGTAGACAAATTTGTGCATGAACAAGGCGTGACAGAAATGAAATACTGGTGACTTGTACGAGAAAACAGTGACATTGGTGCAGCGTATGATGAAATGAAATGAACCGGTACAGGGGGCAACCGTGAGGCCCCGGCTGCACCGTATGGATGACTCGCAGTTTAACGGGCAAACGTGACCCACAGTGAACCTGAGTAAAGCTGGAAAAATAGAACCGAAATGCTCCAAATCCAGAACTGATGGCAACGAAAAACTCCCAGAAATTCAGCGACTCGCAGGCAACTCTCCAGACACTCCACAAGCGACCTCCTCTCTCAAAAGCTCAGACCTCAATGATGCAGGAGCCAGGTAAGGGGAGTGCCCTAAATAGGCTGGAGGCGGACCTCAGCCCCTCCCACAAATCCAGGCAATCTGCCTTAATACATATGCATATGCAACCCTCATTAAAGCTTATATAATATCTGCATGCAGAGTTAACCCAATATTTATATGTGTGGTGAGAGAAATATGATCTCCCTGTGGTTGAACTAGCAGCTTGCCACTGGCCTAAAAGTTGGAGATCCCTGTTTCTGGGAAGACTCTGCATGCATTTCTGTTGTATAGTTTGGTGCTACCTCATAGCATTATATTAAATAACCTTGATATTTTTATACATAACTTTTAATGAACCAGTGCTATGGTTTTATTGCTTTTATTTTTATTTCTCGTTTAGTAACATAGTACATAAGGCCGAAAAAAGACATTTGTCCATCCAGTTCGGCCTGTCATCCTGTAAGTTGATCCAGAGGAAGGCAAAAAAAAACTGTGAGGTAGAAGCCAATTTTCCCCACTTTAGGTGAATAAAAAATTCCTTCCCGACTCCAATCAGGCAATCAGAATAACTCCCTGGATCAACGACCCCTCTAGTAGCTATGGCCTGTAATATTATTACACTCCAGAAATACATCCAGGCCCCTCTTGAACTCTTTTAGTGAACTCACCATCAACACCTCCTCAGGCAGAGAGTTCCTTAGTCTCACTGCTCTTACCGTAAAGAATCCTTTTCCATGTTTGTGTACAAACCTTCTTTCCTCCAGACGCAGAGGATATCCCCTCGTTACAGTTACAGTCCTGGGGATAAATAGATGATGGGATAGATCTCTGTACTGACCCCTGGTATATTTATACATAGTAATTAGATCTCCCCTCAGTCATCTTTTTTCTAAAGTGAATAACCCTAATTTTGATAATCTTTCAGGGTACTGCAGTTGCCCCATTCCAGTTATGACTTTAGTTGCCCTCCTCTGGACCCTCTGCAGCTCTGCTATGTCTGCCTTGTTCACAGGAGCCCAGAACTGTACACAGTACTACAAGGGTGGTCTTAGTGATTTGTAAAGTGGTAGGACTTTGTTCTTATCACGGGCATCTATGCCCCTTTTGATGCAACCCATTATCTTATTGGCCTTGGCAGCAGCTGCCTGACACTGGTTTCTACAGCTTAGTTTGCTGTTTATTAAAATTCCTAGATCCTTTTCCATGTCAGTGTTACCGAGTGTTTTACCATTTACCAAGGTGACTTGCATTATTCCTTCCCATGTGCATAACTTTACATTTTGTCAGTGTTAAACCTCATCTGCCACTTATCTGCCCAAGCCTCCAGTCTATCCAAATCCCTCTGTAGTAGTATACTGTCCTCTTCAGTGTAAATTACTTTACACAGTTTAGTGTCATCTGCGAAAATTGATATTTTACTATGCAAGCCTTCTACAAGATCATTCATAAATATATTGAAGAGAATAGGGCCGAATACTGACCCCTGAGGTACCCCACTAGTGACAGTGACCCAATCTGAGTGTGTACCGTTAATAACCACCCTGTTTTCTATCACTGAGCCAGTTACTTACCCACATACAGACGTTTTCTCCCAGTCCGAGCATTCTCATTTTATATACTAACCTTTTATGTGGTACAGTGTCAAATGCTTTGACAGATACACGACATCCATTGATACGCCATTGTCAAGTCTAGAACTAGTTTAGTTTACATTTTTTTATTGAATTTCTAAACAGTTTTGTTGGTTGATAACTTTTCTATCCATAATTTATTTTACACAGTAGATTGTAGTCTGATCATATAATCGTAATTCTTATTATAACTTAATGACTTGAGAGTACAGATGAGCGAATTTCTAGAAATTCATTTCAGGTCCGGTTCCAACGGGTCAGTCCAAAGGTATTTGTTTCGGGTACAGATAAAGTAAAAGAAAAAAAATTAAAGAAAATATGCTTATTTGCACACCTGTTAATTGTAGAAAATTAGCAAAAGGTTTTTGGAAAGAAAAAGGTACAATTACACAATATTTGCGGCAAAATTTACATTGCCAGTGATGCTTGAAAATATGCTTATTTGTACACTTAGGCACTGTGTAGAAACTTTGCAACAGGCTTTTGGAAAGAAAAAGGAGCAATCACACAATGTCTGCAAAAAAAATATACACTGATAATGATGCTGGAAAATATGATTACACTTACGTATTTAATGTAGAAAATTTCTGTGGCAAAATATATCCTGGCGGTGGCACTGGAAAATATTTTTATTTCTACATTTATTAATTGTAGAAACTTTGCAATAGGTCTCTGCTTGGGACCTTATATAGTACCTAATATACCAGTCAATATCCTTCTTCCTGATTGGCTGTTAGGTTGAGTGCAAGACATTATGGACTAGCCTTCGGGCCAGGGTCCCACCCAGTGTCATGTGATGCTCCATCTTCATCTCGCCCTGCACGGTTTCTGAATATGATATGGAAAATGGGTAGCACAGTTTTGCTTGATTTGTCTAACTGAATCGACAATAGTGTGCTTTCATTTGGAAGAAAAAATGTGGGGAAATTTGTAACTAATCCAATTTGTTTAGAATCAATTCGCTCATTTCTACTTGAGAGAGCAGAAGAAACTGTGCTTAGTGGTTTACAAGACAAACCTTTCTGTCCAAAGAATCCAGCATCAGTACTATATAAATATAGTGCCTTGATAGTATATCAGATTATTGCTATCCCTCTGTGTCCAATTTCATACAGATCCAGATATACACTCACCTAAAGAATTATTAGGAACACCATACTAATACGGTGTTGGACCCCCTTTTGCCTTCAGAACTGCCTTAATTCTACGTGGCATTGATTCAACAAGGTGCTGATAGCATTCTTTAGAAATGTTGGCCCATATTGATAGGATAGCATCTTGCAGTTGATGGAGATTTGAGGGATGCACATCCAGGGCACGAAGCTCCCATTCCACCACATCCCAAAGATGCTCTATTTGGTTGAAATCTGGTGACTGTGGGGGCCATTTTAGTACAGTGAACTCATTGTCATACCTCGGTTGTAACGAGTGGTTATTTCAGTCAACGTTGCTCTTCTATCAGCTTGAATCAGTCGGCCCATTCTCCTCTGACCTCTAGCATCCACAAGGCATATTTGCCCACAGGACTGCCGCATACTGGATGTTTTTCCCTTTTCACACCATTCTTTGTAAACCCTAGAAATGGTTGTGCGTGAAAATCCCAGTAACTGAGCAGATTGTGAAATACTCAGACCGGCCCGTCTGGCAACAACAACCATGCCACGCTCAAAATTGCTTAAATCACCTTTCTTTCCCATTCTGACATTCAGTTTGGAGTTCAGGAGACCGTCTTGCCAGGACCACACCTCTAAATGCATTGCAGCAACTGCCATGTGATTGGTTGACTAGATAATTGCATTAATGAGAAATAGAACAGGTGTTCCTAATAATTCTTTAGGTGAGTGTATATAGATTTATGCAGATGCTTACATATTTGTCCTATTACGTTTGAATCCAACAGCAAAGACATACAATGTTCCTTTTCTTTTAAAAAACAATTGCTTTTAGAAGATAATATATCCATAGTATAGTGTAGTATAAAGGCACTATATAGTCGTAGACTAGAAGTACAGACCAGCAAGTACTCAAAATGCCATTGTGTAGGGCCTGTGAACACTGCAGAACTGTGAGATGCTTTTATAGTGGCACTTCTTTTCAGCATTTGCACATACTGGATATTTGTTTTGTATGAACTGTACTCTGTCCGCATTGTTTATTTAGATATTATTGCTCATGTCACTGCAAAATGCAGCATACTGTACTGTAAATGTTCACAAAAAAAGACGATACAATTTAGAGACAAACAAAACTAAGTATCACTAAGGGCTGATTCACACAACCTGTGAAACCTGGGAAACACTGCCCATGTGTTGGCCACATCTTCTAGACCTACCACAGCTCCCCTGACCCAAACTGACTGTATCATAGAGATTTATGTTGCAGACAGTTCCTATCAGATTGTGGGTCTATTGTACAGTCCTCACATCATCATGTGAGTACAGTACATTATACCCACGATCACAGAGAAACTGATATCTCTACGATGCAGTCAGTTCAGGTCAGGAGACCCGTGGTTGGTCCAGATGTGGCCAACACATGGGCCGTGTTTCCCAGGTTTCACAGGTTGTGTGAAGCAGCTCTAAGGCCTAGTTCACACGACCGTATGGCTTTTATTGTTTTTTGCGGTCCGTTTTTCACAGCTCCGTTGTTCCGTTTTTGAGTTCCGTTGTGTTTCCGTTTCCTTTCCGTTTTTCCGTTCCGTTTTTCCGTATGGCATATACAGTATACAGTAATTACATAGAAAAAATTGGGCTGGCCATAACATTTTCAATAGATGGTTCAGAAAAAACGGAACGTAAACGGAAGACATACGGATGCATTTCCGTATGTGTTCCTTTTTTTTGCGGACCCATTGACTTGAATGGAGCCACGACCCGTGATTTACGGCCAAATATAGGACAAGCTCTATCTTTCAACGGAACGGAAAAACGGAAACGGAATGCATACGGAACACATTCCGTTTTTTTTGCGGAACCATTGAAATGAATGGTTCCGTATACGGACCGTATACGGAACACAAAAAAACAGCCCGTACACCTGCAAAAAAAACGTTCATGTGAACTAGGCCTAAATCTAAGGCTGCCCATACACAATGCAGCCACGGCAGCAGGATCCACATGTGGCTCAACCCAAATTGCTGGGCTTCACCAGTAATTGTTGGCCAGCACCTGTACATGCTTTTTGTTTCAAATGGCATGTGCAGTCATGACCTGGCAAGTGCAGGTGCAGCCCAAAAATAAGCCGTGAGCCACATGCAGATTTCACTACAGCGCCGAATTGTGTATGGCCAGCCTTGCTGTACCTATGCTGCAAGTGATACAGAGACACAGATGACACATGATTATAGACGCTATGGGGATAATTTATCATTTCCTCTACATTAGTTTTCTGACATTAAAAAAGTCACAAACGCCATGTTTGCCATGTTTGCAATGTTTTTAATGCTACTTGAGACAAATTTTGTTGCAAGCGCCATCTCTCTGCTGCCCTTGCCACTTTCCTAAAAAGAAGGCATGGTGAGGGTAGGGTCAGTGAGCCCAGAATATTTATCTTCTTTTGCACTAGTTTTCTGCCATAATGGGAGCCCGAGATTTATGTGAACATAGATTACAGTGTAGGCGAATGGACTGCTGGAGGCTGCGCCTAATTTATGACGAGGTGTACGCCTCATCATAAATTAGACATAGTCTATGGATGCACACAGGGATAGTAATGGACGAACATCGGCCGGGACAATTCACGAACGAGCGTTAGCGGTGGGCCCCATTCACTTTAATGGCAGGCGAACCTGAAAAACCTTCAGGTCATATTTGCAGCCAGCAAACACTTACTAGAAGTACACAAATAGTCCCACAACATGGACAGCGATATACCAGAGGGGGATCATTGGCAAAAATTCCCACAAAAAATATGTATTTTAATCAGGGGCAATTTTTATGCGTCTTAAAGGGAAACTCTAAAAAATGACCCCTGCTGGAACCTAGAAAAATGTTATTTCCCATCAGTTTGATGTATACAAATGTGCAGCACTCCATGTTTTTGAATCCTGCAGAGTCTATTAAAAAATGCATACGTTAACGTAATTTTTTTTTCTACTATGGAACTGTATGGTGAACGGACGCCACTGTACAGCATCAGTCTGAGGCATCTGTTAACGCATACATTTTTAGTATTCATTAAATAGATGGCAAAAATAGGATGTGAACCCAACCCTAGTGTCAGAATAAGCACCAGCACACAGCCAGGGACCCCCCCCCTCCATTTTAGTTTTAGTTTTTTTTCTGTATGAAGAGGCTGCGGTGCTTCGTAAGTGCCAAAATCTCTTCCTAGGCCATATTACATCGTTCACATGGTCTAGGTACAGCTCTGTCCCATCTTGGGATTGGGTCTGAGCTGTAATACCAAGCGCAGTGCTATCAAATGGACAGTGCTGTGGTTGGTAATGAGCAAAGAGGCTACGGCGCTCACTTTAACATCGCGGTCTCCTTAAACAGATGATTGGTGGGGGTGCCAGGAGTCGGACCCCGCCATCTCATAACTCTCAGGGTAGAGATTTCATAAATGTTACCTGCAGTTCTATGTAACACCCCACATAACACAGTGAACTATTGTGTTATGTGGGGTGCTACATAGGACTTCATGGAACATCTACTAACTTTTCTGTACACAGAAAGTTATCACTGTTATCTGGGCTGTTACATAGGACTGCAAGTGACAAATTAAAATTTTAGTTGCCAAATTAAAATACATACGATTATGATAAAAAAAGACTTGGAGGAGAAGATGAGACGCACGTCACAGTAGTGAGCCAGCTCTACATATAGGAGAATACAGCACCACATACCTGTTACATCCAGTGACATCTCCTGTCATGTAGATCTTCTCTTTCCTCTTCTCCTCCGTTAGACCCAGACCGCCATGACTAATTCTTTCAGCCCTATCTCGTCTCTACAGAGTTTGTTACACAGACATGTTAGAGTTCTCATAATTGGGGTCATTTATCAAACTGGTGTAAAGTATAACTGGCTTAGGTGCCCATAGCAACCAATCAGATTCCACCTTTAATTTTCCAAAGGAGCTGTCAAAAATGAAAGTTGGAATCTGGTTGCAATGGGTAACTAACCCAGTTCTACTTTACACCAGTTTGATAAATTACCCCAAAAGTCCCTATAGAGTCTACAGCAATTATAATGTTCCCTAGAGTGCCCCCAGTAATAATAACACCCTATATTGTGCTTCAGGTAAAAATGCCTGTATAGTGTCCCGAAAAATAATGTCCCCTAATAGAAACGCCCCCACACTACATCCATATAGTAATTTCCCCCACACTGCCCCATATAGTAATTTGCCCCACACTGCCCCATATAGTAATTTCCCCCACACTGCCCCATACAGTAATTTCCCCCCACACTACCCCATATAGTAATTTCCCCCACACTGCCCCATACAGTAATTTCCCCCACACTGCTCCTATATAGTAATCTCCCCCACATTGCTCCTATATTGTAATTTCCCCCACACTGACCCCATATAGTAATTTCCCCACACTGCCCCCATACAGTAATTTCCCCCACAATGCTCCAAATAGTACAGGGATGGCCAACCTGAGGCTCTCCAGCTGTTGCAAAACTACAACTCCCAGCATGCCCAGACTGCCACAGCTATTAGCGTACAGCAGGGCATGGTGAGAGTTGCAGTTTTATAACAGCTGGAGAGCCGCAGGTTGGCCATGCCTGATATAGTAATTTCCCCCACACTACTCTTATATAGTAATTTCCCCCACACTGCCCCTATATAGTAATTTCCCCCACACTGCCCCCATACAATAATTCCCCCCCACTGCTCCATATAGTAATTTCCCCCCACACTGCTCCATATTGTAATTTCCCCCACACTGCCCCATATAGTAATTTCCCCCACACTGCTCCATATAGTAATTTCCCCCCACACTGCTCCATATTGTAATTTCCCCCACACTGCCCCATATAGTAATTTCCCCCACACTGCTCCATATAGTAATTTCCCCCACACTGCTCCTATATAGTAATTTCCCCCACACTGCTCCATATAGTAATTTCCCCCACACTGCCCCATATAGTAATTTCCCCCACACTGCTCGATACAGTAATTTCTTCCACACTGTCTCCCATGTAGTAATTCCCCCCACAAAGTAATTTGCCCCCCATCAAGTAATAACCCCACACACTGCCCCATTAGATAATTTGCCCTGACACTGCCATCCATATAGTAATTTGTCCCTACACTGCCATCCTTTAAGTAATTTGCCTCCACACTGCCCTTCATTAAGTAATTTGCCCCCCACACTGCCCCCACAGTATTAATTTCTCCACACTGCCCTCACATTATTAATTCCCCCCATGGTAGTAATTTGCCCCCACAGTATTAATTGTCCCCCACAGTTAATTTCCCCCACACTAGTAATTTTCCCCCACGTAGTAGTTTGCCCCCCACTGTCCCTTCAGCAATGTCCCCCAAAGTTGGCAGTTGGCACACAAAAAAATAAATTAAAAGCTAAGGGCTCTTTCACACCTGCGTTCTTTTCTTCCGGCATAGAGTTCCGTCGTCGGGGCTCTATGCAGGAAGAATCCTGATCAGTTTTATCCTAATGCATTCTGAATGGAGAGAAATCCGTTCAGGAGGCATCAGGATGTCTTCAGTTCCGGAACGGAACGTTTTTTGGCCGGAGAAAATACCGCAGCATGCTGCGTTTTTTGCTCCGGCCAAAAATCCTGAAGACTTGCTGCAAGGCCGGATCCGGAATTAATGCCCATTGAAAGGCATTGATCTGGATCCGGCCTTAAGCTAAACGTCGTTTCGGCGCATTGCCGGACCCGACATTTAGCTTTTTCAGAGTGGTTACCATGGCTGCCGGGACGCTAAAGTCCTGGCAGCCATGGTAATGTGTAGTGGGGAGCGGGGGAGCAGCATACTTACCGTCCGTGCGGCTCCCCGGGCGCTCCAGAGTGACGTCAGGGCGCCCCAAGCGCATGGATCACGTGATCGCATGGATCACGTCATCCATGCGCATGGGGCGCTCTGACGTCATTCTGGAGCGCCCCGGGAGCCGCACGGACTGTAAGTATACCGCTCCCCCGCTCCCCGCTCCTACTATGGCAACCAGGACTTTAATAGCGTCCTGGCTGCCATAGTAACACTGAAAGCATTTTGAAGACGGCTCCGTCTTCAAATGCTTTCAGTACACTTGCGTTTTTCCGGATCCGGCGGGCACCTCCGGCAAATGGAGTGCACGCCGGATCCCAACAACGCAAGTGTGAAAGAGGCCTTATACTTACCTGTGTCCCAGTCGGCGCTCACTTGTAAATGGTGCAGGCGCGCTGCGCACACACGTTAGTGTGCTGTGTCCGGGCACAGGCACGATGACGTCATCACGCCCGCCTGCGCCGGGATTTTACTACCGCATAGGCTTCAGGGCTACTAGACCTGAAGCCTATGGCGGTGATTGGCGGACAGGGGCGGGGCAGGGAACTATGAGCTCCCGTTCCCCGCCAAATTTTGTGGGCATTTGGGTCGGTGTTGGGCCCCCCAGGGATGACGGGCCCGAGGCTACAGATCCAAACGCCCCAATTATAATCTGCCACTGTACACAGCAGAGCAGCGTGGCGGAGAGGTGAGGCCGCCATGTACAGACAGAGCGCTGCCTGGTCCTGGTGGTCAGGGTACGGGGTGGGGGGCACAGTCACATGACCCTGTGACATTAGAAGGTCCTTATGGTGAATGCCGTTCATACGCCACCATAATGAGAGGCAGAAGAGTGAGACAGGGGTGTGATTACGTGGCTAGAGATAAAAAGTTTCTGTCGGCCCGTATAGGCCCCAAAAATTACCCAGTAGGCATCCACCTGACAGCAAAGAACATTGGATTCTGTGGCTGGAAGTACATTAGGCGGTCACAGGATAAATATGTAACTGTCGGCCAATATAGGCCCCAAGAATTAGCCAATAGGCATTCACCTGACAGCAAAAAATTTTGGATTCTAAGGCTGGAGGTACATTAGGCGGTCACAGGATAAAAATGTAACTGTCGGCCAGTAGAGGCCCCAAGAAATAGCCAATAGGCATTCACCTGACAGCAAAGAACATTTGATTCTGTGGCTGGAGGTACATTAGGCGGTTACAGGATAAATATGTAACTGTCGGCACCATAAATTAGGCATTTACCTGACATAAAAGGCCTTTTATGTTGCTGTATATACATAAGGCAAGGACCATTCATTGTTCTGGGTGGTGTCGGATATGTGTGGGCTGGCATAAGGAAATTAAATTACATGTAGTCATCACTGGTGTTGAATTCATCTGAGATCCGTGCCTCATTAATTAAAAAAAATGTGAGGTAGTCCACACTGTCGTGAGCTAGGCGAGTGCGCTTATCGGTTACGGTCCCCTCTGCTGCGCTGAACATCCTTTCGGACAGGATACTCGACAAGGGGCAAGCCAAGAGTTCCATGGCAAATTGTGCCAGCTCTGGCCACAGGTCAAGCCTGCACACCCAGAAGGCAAGGGGTTCCTCGCTTCTCAGAGCGTCCACATAGGCCGTTAACACGATGTGTTAACGATGTTGGTCTTGGAGTTTGGTCTTGGAGTTTCCTGAGGCTGGATCCGGAAGGCGGATGTCGATGGGTTGGCTTGAAGAATGATCACATATCTGAAGTGACCAGCACATCTTCAAACCGCCCTCTCTTTTCAGGCGCGGTAGGATTGGTACCCGCAACTGTTTCTCTGTGAGTGGAAATTCCTCTGCCAAAACAAGAATGCAGCATTTCTCGAATCAAGGCCTGGAAGTGCTGCATTCTGACAGCCCTCTGTGATGCTGGTAACATGTCTGCCATTTTGTGTTTGTAACGGGGGTCTAAGTACGTTGCCACCCAGTACAGGTCCTTGACCTTTATGCTTTTTATAAATTGTAGGTGGTGGAGCGCCCTGGCTCCTGCTCATCACCCAGGAGAATGTCGTCCTCGGTCTCCTCCCGCCACGGACAACACCAGATATCCCCAAAAAGTTTAAAGCCTGCTCTTCTTGCTCCCCCTCCTCCTCCACCTCCCCACAGCCACCATCCTCCTCTGACTCCTCTTCAGATTCCTACTGACTTGTCTCAGATGGAGTAGCCCCCCTGGGAATTCATTCAGCATTGCGACTTCCTCATCTTCCTGCTCCTGCTCCTCGACGGCTTGATCAATTACACAACGCAATGCATGCTCCAGAAAGAAGGCATAAGGTACGATGTCACTGATGGCGCCCTGGCTGCGACTGATCAGTTTGGTGATCTCATCAAATGGCCACAGAAGTCTTCAGCCTATGGCGCGGTAAAAAGAAACCAAGTTCCCCAAAACCTGCCACAGAGTTTATACAGGCAGTCGGCACGTTTCTGCTGAAGCAGCCTATCAAGCATATTTACAAAGTGGAGTTCCAGTGCATCAGGCAGTCACAAATAAGACATCTGACGGGCAAGTGGTGTCGCTGCTGAACGTCAGCAAGGCGAGCCATGGCCGTATAAGATCTTCTAAAATGGCCAGAGATTTTCCTGGCCTGCCGCAAGACGTCCTGGACCCCGGGGTATTTGGCAACGAATCATTGCATGACTAAGTTCATGACGTGTGCCATGCACGGCACATGTGTCATTTTGCCCTGTTTCAGCGCGCTGAGCAGATTGGCAGCGTTGTCGCATACCACTTTACCAACTGTCAAATTGAGCGGGGTTAGCCACTGATCAGCCTGTGACCGCAGAGCTGAAAGCAGTGCAGGACCAGTGTGGCAGAAGGTTCACCCAGTGGGCAGTAAAAGTTATGTACCTTCTCTGCCCGTGTTTGCTAGACCAAGTGTCCATGGTCAGATGTATCTTGGCACCGACACTGTCCGCCAGAGATATATTAACGTGCCGCTGAACGTGGCCATATAGTTCAGGGATGCCCTTCTGGGAGAAATATTTCCTTCCGGGGAACTTTCATTGCGGTGTGCCAATGGCCACATATTTTCTAAAGGCCTCCGAGTCCAGCAATTTATATGGCAGTAGTTGGTGGGCTAGCAGTTCCGACAAGCCAGCGGTCAGCCGTTGGGCAAGAGGATTATCCGGCGTCATCATTTTTTTATGCTTGAACATTTGGGCCATGGAAGCCTGCCTTGTGCCAGATGAACGCGATGACGGCATGGTGGAAGGTGGAGGACAAATGGGAGGAGAGAGGAGAAGGAGAAGAGGCAGGATGTGAAGTGTCGGGAGTGTGGCTTTGTGGGTTCTGACGGCGTTGCTCCCATCAGGCTCGGTGTTGGGAGGCCAGGTGCCTTTTTAAGGTGGTCGTCCTTAGGTGAGTGTCGGGCTTACCGCGACTTATTCGTTGACAGCACAGGCTGCAGATGGCAACACTATTATCAGCAGCTGACACGTTAAAAAAAGCCCACACTGCGGAGCCAGGTGCCGGCGTCCTGGGAGCACAAGATGCGATCGTGAATGGTGGATGGCTCGCTCGTTTTGCAATCTGCTTTGTGCCTCCTGTGCACTGCGAGTTCTGCCTGCTTCTCCTCCTTCTCCTCCCTATCTGCTGCTCCGTCTCTCCCTCTGAACTCCCCTCCTCTTCCTCTCTTGTGGGCACCCATGTGATGTTCATTGACACGTTATCATTGTCACCTTCACCACCACTCACATTAGAGATCTCGGAGTAGGCAGCAACAGCAGGGCCCACCCTCCTTGGGCTGATCTGGGTACTGTCGTCAGACCGCTGGGTGGCGGCCGTGGCTACTTCCTCTTCCTCATCCGATGCCAAGAATGCTTGCGCATCGGTAAGGTCTGGGAATGGATGGGAAAATAATTCCTTTGACTCGAGTGGAGGGGCTATGGTGGTGGTGGTGGTATCTTTTGGGGTGCACACAGCAGAGAGTGAGTAGGGTGCAGATACAGAGGATGAGGATGGTGCAAAAGCGGAAGGCTGAGTGAGCCACACAGCAAACTCTGGTGCGCCCTTTGAAGTTATCGCACGCTCCTTCTCCAACTTCCCACTTAGGCTCCGGCCTGGTGCACCTGCCCGACCCCTACCATCCCTGTGGAACGGTCTGTTTCTTCCTATGCTTGTCATTTTCTAAATGACCCTCTGCCTAAGTCCATAGAAAAGAGCAGTATTTGTGGAAGCAGGTGTATCACAGCCCTCAATCAGTATTTGGTGGATAAAGGTATATAGCAATAGCACCCCTCAATCAGTATTTTGTGGAAGTAGGTATATGGCACCCCTAAATCAGAATTTGGTGGAAACAGGTATATAGCACCCCCAATCAGTATTTGGAGGAAACAGGTATATGGCACCCCCAATCAGTATTTTGTGGAAGCAGCTGTATCGCAGCCCTCAATCAGTATTTGGTGGAAGAAGGTATATAGCAATAGCACCCCTCAATCAGTATTTTGTGGAAGAAGTTATATGGCACCCCTCAATCAGTATTTGGCGGAAACAGGTATATAGCACCACTCAATCAGTATTTGGCGGAAACAGGTATATGGCACCCCTCGATCAGTATTTTGTGGAAGCAGGTGTATTGCAGCCCTCAATCAGTATTTGGTGGAAAAAGGTATATAGCAATAGCGCCCCTCAATAAGTATTTTGTGGAAGAAGGTATATGGCACCCCCATCAGCATTTGGCAGAGACAGGTATATAGCACCCCTCAATCAGTATTTGGCGGAAACAGGTATATGGCACCCCTCAATCAGTATTTTGTGGAAGCAGGTGTATCGCAGCCCTCAATCAGTACTTGGTGGAAGAAGGTATATAGCAATAGCACCCCTCAATCAGTATTTGGTGGATACAGGTATATGGCACCCCTCAATCAGTATTTTGTGAAAGCAGGTGTATCGCAGCCCTCAATCAGTATTTGGTGGAAATAGGTATATAGCAATAGCACCCCTAAATCAATATTTTGTGGAAGAAGGTATATAGCACCTGTAACGGATCTCCTGGCACCCCGGCTGGGTACCTTCGTTGATGGATGCTCCTAGTGCTTCCTGAGGGCTCCAAGCACTCCGCTCGACACCGTAACCACCACAGGAACAAGGAACAGGAACAGCTCTTACAAGAGTTAGGGATTATAGCCAGGGGAGTATACAGCGTATAGCAATCGCCACACACACATGAGACAAGGCTCTATGTTGAAGGTAAAACAGGAACTATTTAATGGGTTATTTTTCAGCCTTTTATGCAGGTCTCCTAGGAAGGGACACTCCCCCTGGAGACCTTGTAGAAGACTGTGACAGTTTATATATTAGCCAATCACATGCATTTACAGTATTGAAACCTTCCCAGCAATTGTACACAAAACCCTCTTCCCTCTGTCTGTAACGCAATCAACAAAATACAATGGGCATTGTCTTTGACGCTATCAACAAAATACAATAGGCTCTGCCTGCGATACAATTACCAAACATAATGGGCTAACTTAATCACTCACAGGCAGAAAACACACATTTTTCCCAAAACACAGAAAACACCTCAAAACCCCACATATCCCCATAATTTATACATCCATGGATAGCTCTGATCTGGGCGAACAACATATCCAAAAATCACCCAGATCTGAGCAGGGGTTCCCGAATTCCATGGAAGTCACATTTGGCCAACCGCAAGCATGGCTTTCCTGCCCAAAACGGTTCCACAGATTTAGGCTGTGCAGCCTCTCTGTCTTCTCCTTCAAAGTTAGTATACGACGGAAACAGGTATATAGCACCCCTCAATCAGGATTTTGCCGAAGAAGGTATATGGCACCCCTCAATCAGTATTTGGCGGAAGCAGGTGTATCACAACCTTCAATCAGTATTTGAAGGTCTGTCTTCTCCTTCAAAGTTAGTATATGGGCCATAATCCTGAGACAAGAGGCTGGCAAACAGGCCCCTCCAAAACCCAGTGGTGAGGTTATTTTCGCCACAGCACCCCTCAATCATTATTTGGCTGAAACAGATATATAGTACCCCTCAATTAGTATTTGGCAGAAACTGGTATATAGCACCCCTCAATCAGGATTTTGTGGAAGAAGGTATATCTCAGCCCTGAAGCAGTTTTTTTGGGTGCAACAGGTATATCACACATTAGTTACTCCAATAGTGTTTGTCCCTCTATCTAGCTGTGGTATCGCAGCAGAACCACACACAACTGCTGCACAATACAAATGCACTATAATATAATTTCTATGTTAGAAAGTATAAGTATATCACACCCCTCTATATCAGACCTATCGATAGCACACCTATACCAGTCCTTGAAAGGACTTTTGTGGTTCTATTAGCTAGCGTTTGGTTTCCCTAACTGTCCCTTCTCCAAAATGCAACCTCTCCCTACACTCGCAAAACACATCATGTAAAATGGCTGCCAGATCAGGTTCTGTTATAGGGTTGGGGGTGTGTCCATGTACTGAAACGTCTCAATTGGCTGTCCTGTCCCACCTGATGGATGTGTCAAAGTTCGGCGCTATACAAAAAAATATGGCGCGTGTGAATATCGCCATATGTTCGCCTGTTCGGCGAATCGCGAACGAGCAAAGTTCGCCGCGAAACGACCGCCGGGCGAACTGCAAGGCCATCTCTTCACAGGGATATCATAGACTAGTGTAAAACGCAGGTCTATGATAAATCTCCCCCGATGTGTAAGTATGAACTTCTTAATCTGGGACTTTGTCTCCATCAGCCAGCCATCTGAGCTGATATTGTAAAAAAAGTACGGAAATGCTAATTATTATTACTTGTCATACTTGTCGTTAGTCAAAATTAAAATCATTAACGAGCAAGCATTACAAATAAATTAAAATCGCATTTAAATCCTTAAGTCAGATGGATTTATAGGAAAATCTCAGCTTCTGCCTCATTAAAGTAAGATATATACTGAATCATAAGATGATTTATGGAGTATAGTGTTCCAGTTAGAGAATTGAAATGGAAAGAAGGAATTCAATTTCTTGCCTTGTATGACAAAATCTGTTTCTTAAGCCTTTGCTTTAGTCTCTGCATGGTTTCATCCACACAGAAGAGGCCACACAGGCACTACAAAAGAGAGATCACATACGATTAGTCACATATATGGTGATTCCTGATCTTCTATCTAGCACCAGTCTGTGGGTGAGTCAAATATTTAGCAGAGTTTCAAGCAAAGACGTTAAATGTTCACATAAGTGGGGGAGCAGAAAAACGGTCAAACAGTCAAACAGCCTTGTGGATTTTGATGTATTAATAAAAACCTTAAGTTGGGCAGAGAAATCATCTTATTTGTGTTATGTAGTAGACAGCCAAGGTCAGTTGTATTTAAATCAACTTTTAAATGCAATGGTCAGTATAATTTTTGTACAAGGGATACCCCTAAAGGACTTTTCCTTCTAAAACATGTATGCTATACCCATTGGATATCTAGTCCATATGACAGAAATATATATAGTTTGTTTAAACTATATATAATAGACTCTGACATACTGTATATTTCTCATGTTTTCCTAGCAAAAACATAGCCTAATGTTGCCTTGACAAAGTCAATCAGACAAAGAATAAGACAGCCAATATAATTAGGATTTTGGGACCCTGGACCCGAACCCGAACATTTCCGTAAAAGTTCTGGTTTGGTGTTCGCCGCTTTCTTGGAGATTTTTGAAAGGCTGCACAGCTGCCAATCAACAAGCGTCATACTACTTGCGCCAAGAGGCCATCACAGCCATGCCTACTAATGGCATGCCTGTGATTGGCCAGAGCAGCATGTGACCCAGACTCTATATAAGCTTGAGTCACGTAGCGCTGCATGTCACTCTGCTGTTACAAGTGTAGGGAGAGGATGCTGCTGGACTTGTGATTTCGGGGAGAGAATAGGAGAGAATCTAACTCAGCGATCTACAGGCAAATAGTTGTGTAGGTGCAGGGCACTATCGTTTTACCCTGCCCTGAGCTCATTGACCAAAAAATACTAACTTTTATAATTCTGTTAGTTAGGTGGGTGGAGGCGGCCATTTTATGCATGCTCAGTGCACCAGCACTGCATCTGAGCTTTTGGGACATTGCAAATCACCATTTTTTGGGGGCAAACTACAACATCTGTATTAGTCATTGTGCAATTTAAGGTAGAAATACACCCATCATTTTCTGGGGTTTGAAAAAAAACATTTTTTTTTCTTCAAAAAACAGTATTTTCCAGATCTGCAAGTGTTAAATTCAAGTTTAATATATACAGCTTTCATATTCTGTTAGCAAAAAAAGACTTTTTTAGTAATCTACAACATTTGTATTAGTCAGTGTGCAATTTAAGGTAGAAATACACCCATCATTTTCTGGGGTTTGAAAAACACACTTTTTTTTCTCCAAAAAACAGTATTTTCCAGATCTGCAAGAGTTAAATTCAAGTTTAATATATACAGCTTTCATATTCTGTTAGCAAAAAAAGACTTTTTTGGCAATCTACAACATCTGTATTAGTCAGTGTGCAATTTAAGGTAGAAATACACCCATCATTGTCTAGGGTTTGAGAAACACACATTTTTTTTTTTTTTTAAATAGTATTTTCCAGATCTGCATGTGTTAAATTCAAGTTTAATATATACAGCTTTCAGATTCTGTTAGCAAAAAAATACTTTTTTGGCAATCTACATCTGTATTAGTCAGTGTGCAATTTAAGGTAGAAATACACCCATCATTTTCTGGGGTTTGAAAAACACACTCTTTTGACAAAAAACACTATTTTCAGGCCTTGCAGCATCAGCTTGTGTGAAATTACAGGCTTATATACTGCAGTCAAATTCAATTTTTAAACAAATACTCATTTGTGCACAAAAAATTTAGTTGGCAGCCTTTGATGCAGATGTCATTTTGAGATACACCCTTAATACATTTGGGTTACATTCAGAGATTTTAAATAACGCCATTTGGTGCACCAATATTGAATTCAGGCCTACACTGGTTCAGTGGCCCTGTGAGATACCACCTCTACATACATTGAATAAGGCATTTGAAATACAGCCATTTAAAATACAGCCATTTGAAATACAGCCAATTTTTGCAAAGATATATTTACTTCAGGCCTACACTGATTCAGGGAGTGTGTGATCCCCCCTATACATACTGGGGTTTGAATTAGGCATTTGAAATACAGCCATTTGAAATACAGCCAATTTGTGCAAAGATATATTTACTTCAGGCCTACACTGGTTCCGGGCGTGTGTGATCCCCCCTATACATACAGGAGTTTGAATTAGGCATTTGAAATACAGCCATTTGAAATACAGCCATTTTGTGCAAAGATATATTTACTGCAGGCCTACACTGAATCAGGGGTGTGTGATCCCCCCTATACATACAGGGGTTTAAATCAGGCATTTGAAATACAGCCATTTGAAATACAGCCTTTTTGTGCAAAGATATATTTACTGCAGGCCTACACTGGTTCAGGGCGTGTGTGATCCCCCCTATACATACAGGGGTTTAAATCAGGCATTTGAAATACAAACATTTGAAATACAGCCATTTTGTGCAAAGATATATTTACTTCAGGCCTACACTGATTCAGGGCGTGTGTGATCCCCCCTATACATACAGGGGTTTGAATTAGGCATTTGAAATACAGCCATTTGAAATACAGCCTTTTTGTTTAAAGATATATTTACTTCAGGCCTACACTGGTTCCGGGGCATGTGTGATTCCCCCCATACATACAGGGGTTTGAATTAGGCATTTGAAATACAGCCATTTGAAATACAGCCTTTTTGTGCAAAGATATATTTACTTCAGGCCTACACAGGTTCAGACCGTGTGTGATCCCCCCTATACACACAGGGGTTTGAATCAGGCATTTGAAATACAGCTATTTGAAATACAGCCATTTTGTGCAAAGATATATTTACTTGAGGCCTACACAGGTTCAGACCGTGTGAGATACCCCCCTACATACAGGGGTTTGAATCAGGCATTTGAAATACAGCCACTTGAAATACAGCCATTTTGTGCAAATAAATCTTTACTTCAGGCCTACACTGATTCAGGACGTGTGTGATCCCCCCTATACATACAGGGGTTTGAATTAGGCATTTGAAATACAGTCATTTGAAATACAGCCTTTTTGTGCAAAGATATATTTACTTCAGGCCTACACTGGTTCCGGGCGTTTGTGATCCCCCCTATACATACAGGGGTTTGAATTAGTCATTTGAAATACAGCCATTTGAAATACAGCCATTTTGTGCAAATAAATCTTTACTTCAGGCCTACACTGATTCAGGACGTGTGTGATCCCCCCTATACATACAGGGGTTTGAATTAGGCATTTGAAATACAGTCATTTGAAATACAGCCTTTTTGTGCAAAGATATATTTACTTCAGGCCTACACAGGTTCAGACCGTGTGTGATCCCCCCTATACATACAGGGGTTTGAATTCGGCATTTGAAATACAGCCATTTGAAATACAGCTTTTTTGTGCAAAGATATATTTACTTGAGGCCTACACTGATTCAGGGCGTGTGTGATCCCCCCTATACATACAGGGGTTTGAATTAGGCATTTGAAATACATTTATTTGAAATACAGCCATTTTGTGCAAAGATATATTTACTTCAGGCCTACATAGGTTCAGACCGTGTGTGATCCCCCCTATACATACAGGGGTTTGAATTAGGCATTTGAAATACAGCCTTTTTGTGCAAAGATATATTTACTTCAGGCCTACACTGGTTCAGGGCATGTGTGATCCCCCTATACATACAGGGGTTTGAATTAGGCAATTGAAATACAGTCATTTGAAATACAGCCTTTTTGTGCAAAGAAATCTTTACTTCAGGCCTACACTGATTCAGGGCGTCTGTGATCCCCCCTATACATACAGGGGTTTGAATTAGGTATTTGAAATATAGCCATTTGAAATACAGCCTTTTTGTGCAAAGATATATTTACTTCAGGCCTACACTGGTTCAGGGCGTGTGTGACCCCCCCTATACATACAGGGGTTTGAATTAGGCATTTGAAATACATTTATTTGAAATACAGCCATTTTGTGCAAAGATATATTTACTTCAGGCCTACATAGGTTCAGACCGTGTGTGATCCCCCCTATACATACAGGGGTTTGAATTAGGCATTTGAAATACATTTATTTGAAATACAGCCATTTTGTGCAAAGATATATTTACTTTAGGCCTACATAGGTTCAGACCGTGTGTGATCCCCCCTATACATACAGGGGTTTGAATTAGGCATTTGAAATACAGCCTTTTTGTGCAAAGATATATTTACTTCAGGCCTACACTGGTTCAGGGCATGTGTGACCCCCCTATACATACAGGGGTTTGAATTAGGCAATTGAAATACAGTCATTTGAAATACAGCCTTTTTGTGCAAAGATATATTTGCTGCAAGCCTACAGAGGTTCAGGCCCTCTGAGATACTACCTCTACATACAGGGGTTTGAATTAGGCATTTGAAATACAGCCATTTTGGGCAATTTTATTATTGAGGCCTAGTCTGGTTCAGGCCGTGTGAGATACACCCTTTAGATACTGTTGTTCTATTCTACTATTAATTAAACACCCATTTAGGGCAAGATCCTAAATTAAAAAAATATGAGGAGAGCGTCAAATAAGGGACGTGGCCCAGGTCGTGGTGCTGCTGGTGGAGCTCCTGTTGCAGGGAGAGGACGTGGTCGATCTGTGCCAGCTACACGCACAAGTGAAACCCCTTCCTCAGGTGCGAGTAAGCGACAAAACCTACAGTGGTATTTGGTTGGTGCCTAATGCTGCTCTACGAATGGTGAGTCCTGAACAAGTACAGGCGATAGTAGATTGGGTTGCTGACAGTAGATCCAGTTTCTTCACATTGTCTCCCACCCAGTCTCATGCTGAAAGACCACAGTTGGCACCTGCAGCCGATGTCCATCAGTCTTTCACCTCACCCCCTTGCAAATCAGCCAAGCAGTCTGAGCCCCAAGTCATGCAGCAGTGTCTTCTGCTTTTTGATGACTCTGTTAGCAGGGTTTCCCAGGGCCATCCACCTAGCCCTGCCCCAGAAGTGGAAGAGATTGAGTGCACGATGCCCAATCACTTATTTTTCAAGATGAGTACATGGGAGGACAATGATGATGAAACACAGGTGCCAACTGCTGGGGCTTTCTGCAGTGTGCAGACCGACAAGGAAGTCAGGGGTGAAGACTGGGTGGAAGATGATGTGGAGGATGATGAGGTCCTCGACCCCACATGGAATCAAGGTCATGCGAGTGACCGATGTAGTTCGGAGGAAGAGGCGGTGGTCGCACAGAGCCACCAGCACAGCAGAAGAGGGAGCAGGGTGCAAAAGCGGAGTGGCCGTCCTCTAGACGCCTCCTACTGCCCACCTCAGCAAGGGACCGAGCACACCAAAGCCAGCTCCAAGGAGTTCCCTGGCGTGGCAGTTCTTCAGACAATGTGCTGACAACAAAACACGAGTGGTTTGCACGCTGTGCAATCAGAGCCTGAAGCGAGGCATAAACGTTCTCAACCTGAGCACAACCTGCATAACCAGGCATTTAAGTGCAAAGCACGAGCTGCAGTGGAGTAGACACCTCAAAAACCAAGAAAGGTCTCTGGCTCCTACTGCTTCCTCTTCTGCTGCAGTCGCGGCCTCTTCATCCACCTCTGGAGTGACAGCAGGGACAGTGCAAGGATTTTTGCCAACACAAGCCAAGCTACATTTTGGAGCCCCGCCCCTTGCTGGTTTGAGGACCGTATTTTTCACACTCCAAGACGCACCGGCCTATAAGACGCACCTAGGATTTAGAGGAGGATAATAAGAAAAAAATATAGTTTCCATTGCACCTCAGGTCAGACCAGCAATCAGACCCCCAATGTTAATCAGACCTCAGATCAGACCCCCAATGCCTCAGATCAGTCCCCATGTCAGCCATAAGCCCCCATCCATCAGCCCCCCATGTCAGCCATCATGCCCCCATGTTCAGCCATCATGCCGCCATGTCAGCCATCAGCCCCCATGTCAGCCATCAGCCCCCCATGTCAGCCATCAGCCCCCCATGTCAGCCATCAGTTCCCCATGTCAGCCATCATGCCCCCATGTCATCCATCATGCCCCCATGTCAGCCATCATGCCCCCATGTCAGCCATCATGCCCCCATGTCAGCCATCATGCCCCCATGTCAGCCATCATGCCCCATGTCATCCACCATGCCCCCATGTCAGCCACCATGCCCCCATGTCAGCCACCATGCCCCCATATCAGCCACCATGCCCCCATGTCAGCCACCATGCCCCCATGTCAGCCACCATGCCCCCCATGTCAGCCACCATGCCCCCCATGTCAGCCATCATGCCCCCCATGTCAGCCATCATGCCCCCCATGTCAGCCATCATGCCCCCCATGTCAGCCATCATGCCCCCCATGTCAGCCATCATGCCCCCCATGTCAGCCATCATGCCCCCTCATGTCAGCCATCAGCACAAATAAAATAAAATAACTTGCCTCTCCTGCTCCTGGACGCCGCTGCTCCTCACCATCAGCGCTCTCTCTCGTCTTCCTGGTTCTCGGCTGTCAGCTGTGAAGGCTGCGCACAGTGAGGTCACATGGTGCGCAGCCCTTTACTGCAGACAACCGAGCGGAGGACCAGGAAGCGGTGAGTACTGATCCTTCACCGCTTCCCGGTCCTCCGGTACTAATGAAGCGCTTGCAAAATGGAAGCGCTTCATTAGTATTCGACCCATAAGACCCAGGGGCGAAAAATGCGGGGTATTAAAAAAAAAAAAAGCTACATTTTTTTTAAAAGTTTCATTTTTCCGCCCCCCCCCCCATCTCTGCGCCCTAAGGCAGCCGCTTGGTCTGCCTTATTATAGCACCGGCCCTGAGTGACAGTGCCACCTGGCACCCCGCAAACAGAGGATCTGCCAGCAACACCAACACCTGGGTCACAAAGCATCTCCACAATGTCCCACGGAAGCGTTCAGCTCTCTATATCCCAAACGCTGGAGAGGAAGAGGAAGTACCCCCCTACCCACCCGCGATCCCTAGCTCTGAATGCCAGCATTTCTAAATTACTTGCCTTTGAAATGCTGTCATTCCGTCTGGTGGAGACGGATAGTTTTAAAGGCCTTATGGCGGTGGCTGTCCCACAGTATGTCGTGCCCAGCTGCCACTACTTTTCAAGGCGAGCAATCTCTTCCCTTCACAACCAAGTAGGGGACAAAATTTAGGTGTGCACTGCGCAACGCCATCTGTGGCAAGGTGCACCTGACTACGGATACGTGGACCAGTAAGCACGGTCAGGGCCGTTATATCTCCATAACAGCAAACTGGGTAAATGCAGTGGCGGCTGGGCCTGAGGCGGATAGCAGTTTGGCGCATGTCCTTCCACCACCGAGGATTGCAGGGCACTTCAGTTTGCCTCCTGTTGCTTCCTCCTCCTACTCTGCTTCCTCATCCTCTACCAGCTCCTCATTCGGTCAGCGTAACACCTTCACCACCAACTTCAGCACAGCCAGGGGTAAACGACAGCAGGCAGTTTTTAAACTTATCTGTTTGGGGGACAAACCCCACACCGCGGGTGAGCTGTGGACGGGCCTTGAACAACAGACCGATGAGTGGTTTGTGCCAGTCAGCCTCAAGCCCGGCCTGGTGGTGTGCGATAATGGGCGAAAGCTCTGGGACTAGCCGTTTTGACGCACATCCCTTGCCTGGCGCATGTGCTGAATTTGGTGGTGCATAGATTCCTTAAAAATTACCCCAACATGTCAGAGCTGCTGCATAAAGTGCGGGCCGTCTGTGCGCGCTTTCGGGGTTCTCATCCTGCTAACTTCAGCCTTCCCGCTCACCGTTTCATATGCGACATGCCCACAAGGTGGAACTCCACCTTGCACATGCTGGACAGACTGTGCGAGCAGCAGCAGGCGATAGTGGAGTTTCAGCTGCAGCACGCACGGGTGAGTCGCTCTGCGGAACAGCACCACTTCACCACCAATGACTGGGCCTACATGCGAGACCTGTGTTCCTTGTTGCGCTGTTTCGAGTACTCCACCAACATGGCCAGTGCCGATAACGCCGTTCTCAGCGTTACTATCCCACTTCTATGCCTCCTTGAAAAAATGCTCATGGCGATGATGGAAGAGGATGTGGCACAGGAGGAGGAAGAGGGATCATTTCGTAGGGTTTCCGGCCAGTCATTCCCAAGTGGCTCCGAGGGTGGGTTCCTGCACCCACAAACCCAAGGTACACAATTGTCCAGCCAGGGCACAGTTCTGGAGGATGAGGAGGTGGAGAATAAGGTGGAGGAAATGCAGGAGGAGGAACCATGTTCACAGCAGGGTGGCACCCAGACCAGCTCATGGCCATCACTGGTGCGTGGATGGGGGGATACAGACGACACAGACGATACACCTCCCACAGAGGACAGCTTTTCGTTGCCTCTGGACAGCCTGGCACACATGAGCGATTACATGCTGCAGTGTCTCCGCAACGACCGCCGAGTTGCCCACATTCTAACTTGTGCTGATTACTGGGTGGCCACGCTGCTGGATCCCCGTTAAAGGACAACGTACCATTCTTAATTCCATCACTGGAGTGTGATCGTAAGATGCGTGAGTACAAGGGCACGCTGGTAGACGCGCTGCTGGTGGCATTCCCACCTGACAGCGAGGGCACAGTGGAGGCACAAGGCGAAGGCAGAGGACGAGGAAGAGGTCGCCAACGCAGCTGGGGCACCGCCAGCACCTCAGAAGGCAGGGTTAGCATGGCCGAAATGTGAAAAAGCTTTGTCAGCACGCCACAACAACCAGCACCACTAGCTGATATGGAACGTCTTAGCAGGAGGCAGCATTTCACCAACATGGTGGAGCAGTATGTGTGCACACGCCTACACGTACTGAATGACGGGTCTGCCCCCTTCAACTTCTGGGCCTCCAAATTGGGCACATGGCCTGAGCTTGCCCTTTACGCCTTGGAGGTGCTGGCCTGCCCTGCAGCCAGTGTATTATCTGAACATGTGTTTAGTACGGCAGGGGGCGTCATCACAGACAAACGCAGCCGCCTGTCCACAGCCAACGTGGACAAGCTCACGTTCATTAAAATGAATCAGGCTTGGATCCCACAAGACTTGTCTGTACCTTGTGCAGAATAGACATTTATACCACCATCAAACACACATTCTTGTACTCAATTCAAGTGCAATGATTCTTTGCTTTCAGTTTTTTTATTTGTCCCAATATTTTGGGGGCTACCTACCCCAATAAAAAAAAAAAAAAAACATTGTTGGCTACCTCTTCCTCCTCCATTGCTGCCTCCACCTACAACACCACATTCACCGCCTCCTCAACCTCCGACTCCATATCCACCTCCTTCTCTGAGTTGCAGGTTAATAATTTGTCATTTTTAGTTATTTTATTTTATTTTAAGTTATTTCCCTATCCACATTTGTTTGCAGAGCAGTTGCCATGCTCTTAAGCACATTTTACTGCCTTTTACATCCCTCTAGCATTTTCAAGGACTATTTTAGAGCCATTTTAATGCAAAAACCCCCTTTTGCCGTTAATGAACCCCTGCTGTGCCTAGGTGACATGGGCCTAAATCTCTCAAAATCCTCTGTTCTATTGCTGGGTGACATGAACCTCCTTTTGCCGTGAATGAACCGCTGCTGTGCCTGGGAGACAGGGGCCTAAATCTCTCAAAATCCTCTGTTCTATTGCTGGTTGACATGAACCCCCTTTTGCCGTGAATGAACCACTGCTGTGCCTGGGTGACAGGGGCCTAAATCTTTCAAAATCCTGTGTTCAATTGCTGGGTGACATGAACCACCTTTTGCCGTGAATGAACCGCTGCTGTGCCTGGGTGACATGGGCCTCGTTCTCTCAAAATCCTCTGTTGTATTGCTGGGTGACAAGAACCCACTTTTGCCATGAATGAACCCCTGCTGTGCCTGGGTGACAGGGGCCTAAATCTCTCAAAATCCTCTGTTCTATTGCTGGGTGACATGAACCCCCTTTTGCCGTGAATGAACCCCTGCTGTGCCTGTGTGACAGGGGCCTAAATCTCTCAAAATCCTCTGTTCTATTGCTGGGTGACATGAACCCCCTTTTGCCGTGAATGTACCCCTGCTCTGCATTGCTGACATGGGCCTAAATCTCTCAAAATCCTCTGTTGTATTGCTGGGTGACATGAATCCCCTTTTGCCGTGAATGAACCCCTGCTGTGCCTGTGTGACAGGGGCCTAAATCTCTCAAAATCCTCTGTTCTATTGCTGGGTGACATGAACCCCCTTTTGCCGTGAATGTACCCCTGCTCTGCATTGCTGACATGGGCCTAAATCTCTCAAAATCCTCTGTTGTATTGCTGGGTGACATGAACCCCCTTTTGCCGTGAATGAACCCCTGCTGTGCCTGGGTGACATGGGCCTCGTTCTCTCAAAATCCTCTGTTCTATTGCTGGGTGACATGAACCCCCTTTTGCCGTGAATGAACCCCTGCTCTGCATTGTTGACAGGGAACTAAATTTAGTGAAAACATCTGTTACTGATCGGAAGATGCGCGACTAAAAGCGCACGCTGATGATGGCATTCCCACCTGACAGCGGGGGCACAGTGGAAGCACAAGGCGAAGGCAGAGGAGGAGGAAGAGGTCGCCAACGTAGCTGGGGCACCGCCAGCACCTGAGAAGGCAGAGTTAGCATGGCCAAAATGTGGAAAAGCTTTGTCAGCCTTGGAGGTGCTGACCTGCCCTGCAGCCAGTGTATAGTGTGAACGTGTGTTTAGCACGGCAGAGAGCATTATCACAGGCCGCAGCCAATGTGAACAAGCTTACGTTTATTAAAATGAACCAGGCATGGATCCCACAGAATAGACATTTATATCAGCCTCAACCATCCATTCTTGTACTTAAGTGCACTTATTCTTTGTTTTATTTTGTTATATGTCCCAATATTTTGGGGGATACCCCAATTTAAAAATTAAAAATAACACATATCAGTGTTGGCTACCTATTCCTCCTTCACCGCCGCTTCCACCTACACCGCCACGTCAACCTACACCGCCAGATCCACCCATCCACCGCCTCCTTAACCTCCTACTCCTAGATCCAGATTGTTATTTTAATTTTTTTTGTATTTTATGTTATTTTAAGTCATTTCCCTATCCACGTTTGTTTGCAGAACAGTTGCCATGCTCTTAAGCACATTTTGAGGCCTTTTGCATTCCTCTAGCCCTTTCCAGGACTATTTTAGAGCCATTTTAGTGCCGAAAAGTTCTGTTCCCCATTGACTTCAATGGGGTTCGGGGTCAAGTTTGGGTCAAGTTCGGGTCCCGAACCCGAACTTTATTTTCAAGTTCGGCCGAACTCGTCGAACCCGAACATTCAGGTGTCCGCTCAACTCTAAATATAATATATGACATTCTGAAAGTAGCTGTTCCCTAATATACAGTTACATAATATTACCTGGTCATATAGCAGAGAAACCAGTAGAATGCATAGTTTCTAGTCAAAAAAAATACATTGTTTTAAAAGTCTATAGAAAAGAAACAAAGATGGAATCACGGCTGATATACAGCTTGTAAGTATGTACAGGCAGGGCCGTCTTTCCGAATGGGCACGCTGGGCAGTTGCCCGGGGGCCCCACTTGCCTGGGGGCCCGCCTGCCCAGTGAACCCACCAGTTGAATACTAATGAGCGCTTCCATTATGGAAGCGCTCATTAGAACCGAGAGACCAGGAAGTGGTGAACGCTCTGTACTCACCACTTCCTGGTCCTCGGCTGTCGGCTGTGCAGGGCTGCGCACAGCGTGAGGGCGCTCTGTGACCTCACGCTGTGCGCGCCAGTTCAGAGCACAGAGTCGACTGAGGAGAGGCAGGCGGCGTCCAGGAGCAGGAGAGGTAAGTGATTTTTTATTTTATAAGAAAATGTGGCTGCTGGGGGCATAAGGGGGCTAATGGAGAGGCATATGGGGGCTAATGGAGAGGCATATGGGGGGCTAATGGAGAGGCATATGGGGGGCTAATGGAGAGAGGCATATGGGGGGCTAATGGAGAGAGGCATATGGGGGGCTAATGGAGAGGCATATGGGGGCTAATGGAGAGGCATATGGGGGCTAATGAGGCATATGGGGGCTAATGGAGAGGCATATGGGGGCTAATGGAGAGGCATATGGGGGCTAATGAGGCATATGGGGGCTAATGGAGAGGCATATGGGGGCTAATGGAGAGGCATATGGGGGCTAATGAGGCATATGGGGGCTAATGGAGAGGCATATGGGGGCTAATGGAGAGGCATATGGGGGCTAATGGAGAGGCATATGGGGGCTAATGAGGCATATGGGGCTAATGGAGAGGCATATGGGGGCTAATGGAGAGGCATATGGGGGCTAATGAGGCATATGGGGGCTAATGGAGAGGCATATGGGGGCTAATGGAGAGGCATATGGGGGCTAATGGAGAGGCATATGGGGGCTAATGAGGCATATGGGGGCTAATGGAGAGGCATATGGGGGCTAATGGAGAGGCATATGGGGGCTAATGGAGAGGCATATGGGGGCTAATGGAGAGGCATATGGGGGCTAATGGAGAGGCATATGGGGGCTAATGGAGAGGCATATGGGGGCTAATGGAGAGGCATATGGGGGCTAATGGAGAGGCATATGGGGGCTAATGGAGAGGCATATGGGGGCTAATGGAGAGGCATATGGGGGCTAATGGAGAGGCATATGGGGGCTAATGGAGAGGCATATGGGGGCTAATGGAGAGGCATATGGGGGCTAATGGAGAGGCATATGGGGGCTAATGGAGAGGCATATGGGGGCTAATGGAGAGGCATATGGGGGCTAATGGAGAGGCATATGGGGGCTAATGGAGAGGCATATGGGGGCTAATGGAGAGGCATATGGGGGCTAATGGAGAGGCATATGGGGGCTAATGGAGAGGCATATGGGGGCTAATGATGAGAGGCATATGGGGGCTAATGATGAGAGGCATATGGGGGCTAATGATGAGAGGCAGCATATGGGGGCTAATGATGAGAGGCAGCATATGGGGGCTAATGAGAGGCATAATAACACTGTCATCCACAGATGCCCCCATAACAGTGTGTCTTCCACAGATCCACCATAACAGTGCGCCTGCGCACTGACGAGAGACAGAAAGAAGGGGAAAGAATCCGCGGAAGCAAGCAGAGGACGGCACAGCAGACGATTGAACAGCTTCTTTTGTAAGTAAATAGTTTTATTATAAATGTATCCCTGCATACCGCAATTCTCTCATATTTTGTAATCTTATTTATATATACTTATTTTGTTTTTGCCCCCCCATTTTTGACTGTGGTATCTTTGTGCCCCCCCTATATATTATTCCTATATTAAACACTGATTTTGTTGAAAGTACCAATAAATATCGCCTTATTGATAATTTGCATTTTTATTCTAGTGCGTGATTGTGTAGACAGGGCCCCAGTGCACTGTATTGCCCGGGGGCCTATAATGCTCTTAAGATGGCACTGTGTACAGGGTGAATTGCATAAGGCATAGTGAGAAAATAGAATAGCAAACATTATAGAGATGTCATTTTGACATCTGTCTGAAAGAAGTCTTAGAGGAAATGCAATGAAAATTGTTTAGCATGGTGAACAACATAGGCTCCAAAGATCCTAGGCTGAGGCTATGCTGAGACTCTTTTAAGCACTACTGATTGATTTTTTACTATTAATTGACAGCTACAAAATGTTATGGAACTCATTAGCCCAGAGTTACTAATCCTGTTTAATTGGTAGACAGAATAAACTTAGGGGCACATCTATTAAGTTTTACACGCCAGTCTTAATAAACCCCTAACCTGGCTGTGGTTCTGCCGAAGTTATGTAGAGTCACCAGTCTCTTCATAACTGCCTCTTCCTTGCTGTTTTACATTTAGACCATTTTCTATGCCTAAAACAGACGTATAAAATGGTAAATAGCAACACTAACCACTGTACTGCAATCTACGCCTGAAATCCACCTAATTTAGGCGTATTTCAGATTAATAAATGACCCCCTTAGTCTTTAACCCCTTAAGGACACATGACGTATCGGTACGGCATGTTTCCCGAGTCCTTAAGGACACATGACGTACCGGTACGTCATGTGTTGTTCCGATCACTGCCGCCCGGCCGGCTGTGATCGGAACAAGGTGCCTGCTCAAATCATTGAGCAGGCACCTCGGCTAAATGCGCGGGGGGGTCCCGTGACCCCCCCATGTCCGCGATCGCAACAAGCCGCAGGTCTATTCAGACCTGCGGTTTGTTGCGCTTTCTGCAGTTTCTGATCGCTGCGGTCCCTGACCGCGGCGATCAGAAACTTTAGTGTGGCGAAAATATATATTTATCACCCCCCCTGCACCTCTGAATGATTTTAGCCCGGTGGGAGGTGCAGGGGGGGTGTTTCGGGCGGTGGTGGCGGTGCGGGAGGCGGGCGGTGCGGCAGGCGGGATCGCGATCCCCCGCCCGCCTCCCAATGAATAATCGTTGGTGTACAGTGGGTATACCAGGGTGTCAGCACATTGCTGGCACCCTGGTATAAACGGCTGACATCGGTGATGCGATGTCAGCCGTTTAACCCTTTCCATACAGCGGTCCGTACGGACCGCTGTATGGAAAAAGTTCACAGTAAGAGGGAGCTCCCTCCCTCTCCGATCGGGGGGCTGCTGTGCCTTTGCAGCCCCCCGATGGGAGAGGGAGAGAGCTCCCAGACATCCCCCCTCCAGCCCCGTCCTCACCCTTCCCCGTCTGCGAAGTTGTGGCAGACGGGGAAGGTTCCCATGGCAACAGGACGCCGTCTCAGGCGTCCTGCTGTCCATGGTGCTGAACAGATCTGTGCTGAAAGCATAGATCTGTTCAGTGTAAGTAAAATACAGTGCAGTACCCTAAATATTGTACTATACTGTATTATACAGACACCAGACCCACTGGATCTTCAAAAACTAAGTGGGTCTGGGTAAAAAAAAAAGTAAAAAAAAGTGAAAAAAAAGTAAAAATCAAAAAACACATTTATCACTGATTAAAAATTAAAAAAATAAAATTCCCTACACATGTTTGGTATCGCCGCATCCGTAACGACCTGATCTATAAAACGGTCATGTTACTTTACCCAAACGGTGTACGCCATAAAAATAAAAAATAAAAAACTATGATGAAATTGAAATTTTGCCCACCTTACTTCCCAAAAAAAGGTAATAAAAGGGATCAAAAAAGTCGCATGTACGCCAAAATTGTAACAATCAAACCATCATCTCATTCCGCAAAAAATGAGACCCTACTTAAGATAATCGCCCAAAAACTGAAAAAACTATGGCTCTTAGACTATGGAAACACTAAAACATCATTTTTTTTGTTTCAAAAATGAAATCATTGTGTAAAACTTACATAAATAAAAAAAAAAGTATACATATTAGGTATCTCCGCGTCCGTATCGACCGACTCTATAAAAATATCACATGACCTAACCCCTCAGGTGACCACCGTAAAAAAATAAAAAAAAAACGGTGTAAAAAAAGCAATTTTTTGTCATCTTACGTCACAAAAAGTGTAATAGCAAGCGATCAAAAAGTCATATGCACCCCAAAATGGAGACACAAAAACTTTTTTTTGTTTTAAAAATGAAATCATTGGGTAAAACTTACATAAATTAAAAAAATTGAATACATATTAGGTATCGCCGCGTCCGTGACAACCTGCTCTATGAAATTACCACATGATCTAACCTGTCAGATGAATGTTGTAAATAACAAAAAAAAACGGTGCCAAAAAAGCTATTTCTTGTTACCTTGCCGCACAAAAAGTGTAGTATAGAGCAACCAAAAATCATATGTACCCTAAACTAGTACCAACAAAACTGCCACCCTATCCCGTAGTTTCTAAAATGGGGTCACTTTTCTGGAGTTTCTACTCTAGGGGTGCATCAGGGGGGCTTCAAATGGGACATGGTGTCAAAAAACCAGTCCAGCAAAATCTGCCTTCCAAAAACCGTATGGCATTCCTTTCCTTCTGCGCCCTGCCGTGTGCCCGTACAGCAGTTTACAACCACATATGGGGTGTTTCTGTAAACTACAGAATCAGGGCCATAAATAATGAGTTTTGTTTGGCTGTTAACCCTTGCTTTGTAAATGGAAAAAAAATATTAAAATGGAAAATCTGCCAAAAAAGTGAAATTTTGAAATTGTATCTCTATTTTCCATTAAATCTTGTGCAACACCTAAAGGGTTAACAACGTTTGTAAAATCAGTTTTGAATACCTTGAGGGGTGTAGTTTCTTAGATGGGGTCACTTTTATGGAGTTTCTACTCTAGGGGTGCATCAGGGGGCTTCAAATGGGACATGGTGTCAAAAAAACAGTCCAGCAAAATCTGCCTTCCAAAAACCAAACGGCGCACCTTTCACTCTGCGCCCCGCTGTGTGGCCGTACAGTAGTTTACGGCCACATATTGGGTGTTTCTGTAAACGGCAGAGTCAGGGCAATAAAGATACAGTCTTGTTTGGCTGTTAACCCTTGCTTTGTTAGTGGAAAAAATGGGTTAAAATGGAAAATTAGGCAAAAAAATGAAATTCTCAAATTTTATCCCCATTTGCCAATAACTCTTGTGCAACACCTAAAGGGTTAACGAAGTTTGTCAAATCAGTTTTGAATACCTTGAGGGGTGTAGTTTATAGAATGGGGTCATTTTTGGGTGGTTTCTATTATGTAAGCCTCGCAAAGTGACTTCAGAGCTGTAGTGGTCCCTAAAAATTGTGTTTTTGTAAATTTCTGAAAAATTTCAAGATTTGCTTCTAAACTTCTAAGCCTTGTAACATCCCCAAAAAATAAAATATCATTCCCAAAATAATTCAAACATGAAGTAGACATATGAGGAATGGTAAGTCATCACAATTTTTGGGGGTATTACTATGTATTACAGAAGTAGAGAAACTGAAACTTTGATATTTGCTAATTTTTCCAAATTTTTGGTAAATTAGGTATTTTTTTATGCAAAAAAAATAATAATTTTTGGACTTCATTTTACCAGTGTCATGAAGTACAATATGTGACGAAAAAACTATCTCAGAATGGCCTGCATAAGTCAAAGGGTTTTAAAGTTATCACCACTTAAAGTGACACTGGTCAGATTTGCAAAAAATGGCCTGGTCCTTAAAGTGAAATAAGGCTGTGTCCTTAAGGGGTTAAAATGTGCCAAAATTATCATAATGGTTGATGCAGGATGAAAAATCTGGTGCATCTTTAGACTCTCTAGTCAAGCTCATACCACCTATTTGTTGGCTTAGTTTATGTTAAAAATGTTTCCGCATGCTCTGAAATTATGTCAATATTCCCTACAAATTTGTGTCAATGCACCAGAAAGTTGTCCCAACAACCAGTGCAACCAAAAACCTTTCTCAATGTGCCAAAACAGGGTCCCAATGTGGCAAAGTTTTGTCCACCAAAAACAATTCTATGTTGGTCTAATCGGTGGCACATCTGCACCAGAATTGTGGGTTTCATCTTCGTAAATATATCTTGAAGTTAGACAAAATCTGACCGTGCCCACATTTTCATTTATAACCAGGAAATTCCGAGGATGTCATAAAAAAATTATTATTTTTAGCGCATCTGAATAACAAATATGTCTAAAATGAGATGGGCCAAACTTTTGATGTGAACAACACCACAAAAATCTCACTCTTAGCATAGGAAATGTGGGCCAATGTATTCCTTTGGCCTCAAGTTGTAGCTTCAAGAAGTGTCACTATAAAAAATGTCAGTGTAGCCTTAGCCTCTTATTGGTAGAAAATCAGTCCAGTCATTACAGCAATAATACAGTCAGGTGCTCAACAATGAAAGGTAAAGCAGAGGAATACACAGATCTCAAAGGGCCCCATAGCAAAACTTAGAATGGTCCCCTAGCACCTAGTTTCCAATGTACATGTATCACTCCCAGGCAAATATTTAAGCCATTTTTGACTTTATATGACTTTTATGGTGGAAAAAGTGGAACAGGTGCTTCAAATATAGTGAACTCATTCTAATCACCATATTTCTCATATTTACACAAGAAAACTGGCAAAATACACAGCTAAATCTTCTGCTTCTCTTCAAACACAAAACTAGCTAGCTGCCTCCAGCCACCACTAGGGGGAGCTCAGTAAATAGTTATTAATATAACTACCATGAAAGCTGTAATATTCTCTTTGAATTGAGCTCCCTCTAGTGACAGTTGTGTGAAAATAGAGTGTTTTCACATAGGGAAGAGAAGAGTAAGATCTTTGTGGGTCCCCCGTGCCCCATAGCAGTGCCATGGTCTGCCTCTATGGCAAGTATACCACTGTTAGTATGTATCAACCATGATATGCAAGTCAGTATATAAATGTTTGGCTCAGCTTCATAAAGATAAAGCTGGAGGTAGTCTGAGACACACTTCCTGTTTCACCATTGGCTCAGTTTGCTGCTCTCTCCCTCCACTCTGCATCCATAGATCTGCTATTGTGTAGGAATACAAATCAGAGTGCCTGAACAGCTTATATAATTTACAGAAAGGACAGAAGGATTATAAATTACAATGAAAAGGATTACCAGGTAGCTGTTGCACTTATACTGAGGCAAATAATAATATTCATAAGGGGGTATGGAGGGTTACATTAAATAAAATGCTTTATTCTGATGTGTTGAATGTTAGGTATGGAGGATGTCACATTACAATTGTTTTCAGTTATCAATCTAAAATAATACTGTATTTATACAATCAAAACCATACCCAACCACCAAAAGTAGGTGAGTAGTATTTGGTATTCATAAATATATCAGAAGTCATAAATACAGAACAGAAATGGAAGTAATGCATAAAGTAAGCAAACTGAATTATTATACTGATGAGAAAGCTGAAAGGAAACTAAAGCTTGTTTGGCTGGCGGCCCATGTGTGCTGCTGATCTGCTGGACCGGGCAGGCATCGGCATAGCACCACTCTCCCTGTGTGTATTAGGACTAATGTTCAGTGAATTTTCTTTTCAGCACTGCTATAGTTAATCCTTTCCTTTTGGTTTCTGTTCAGCTACTAAGGTACTTATCAGCCTCCCTATTTAGCGGTCCTATGGATCCACCCACTTGCTTGAGCTTTAAGGTTTTCTAGTCTTTAGTAACCAGCAAATTTGTGATCTCTTGTCTAACTACTCATGTACTGTACCTTGCCTGTCTACTGATTCTGCTCCTGGCTGCCTAGTACCCTGACCTTGGAACTGCTACCTGGACTATGCACGTACTCAGCTTGGCCTGACCTTGAAATTGCTATCTGGAATATACACATACTCAGACTGCCTTGACCTTGGACTGTGTTCAGACTATGCCTTTTTCCTAAATTCTTCGCATAGGTGTCTCTGATCCCTGTGGGTCAGCTGTCAACTGCACCAGTACTACTCAGGAGGTAGCAGCTTGGTTGGTTAACTACAGTAAAGTCCAGATCCCTGTATAGGGTTTAAAGGGTGAATACCAGGGAATGGTCGGGATAAAGCTGGTCACTGAAATAACTTGAAACTGACGAAAGTAATAAATAAAAAATTACTGAACATTAGCATGAAAAATCAGACATTGCTTTTGAATTGTAGTTCAACAGGATAATAATTTAAAAAAAACGAATAAAACTGGACTGGACATAAATTATGGTACTCCTAGAAAAGATTGAAAATAATTTGACCATAGGCATATGTTAAACTAAGGCTAGGTTCACACCTGAGCGTATTGGGTATGCGCATTTTACAGATGTTTTTTTCAGGCGTTTTTGAGGTGTATTTTGGGGCGTTTTTGTATTTAAGAAACGCTTGTAATATGCTCGTTTGTGTGATTGACAACAGAGGCATCCAATGAAAAACTGTGGAGGACAGTGTTATGGGGGATCTGTGGAGGACACTTATGGGGGACCTGTGGAAGACGCTGTTATGTGGGGGATCTGTGGATGACGCTGTTATGGGGATCTGTGGAGGACACTGTAATATGGGGATCTGTGGAGGACACTGTAATATAGGGATCTGTGGAGGACACTGTAATATGAAGATCTGTGGAGGACACTGTAATATGGGGATCTGTGGAGGACACTGTTATGGGGATCTGTGGAGGACACTGTTATGGGGGATCTGTGGAGGACACTGTTATGGGGGATCTGTGGAGGACAGTGTTATGGGGGATCTGGGGAGGACAATTATGGGGGACCTGTGGATGACGCTGTTATGGGGTGGATCTGTGGATGGCACTGTTATAGGGGATGTGTGCTATGACACATAGGGCCATGAGGGGGGCCAGCATAAGACACACATATAGCATCTTATGCTGGTCCCCCTCATGGCCCTATGTGTCCCCTCATGTGTCCTAAACTGCTCACATAACTGGCTTTGTGTGTAAAGTATTTTACTACTGTCTGAAACAAGCTCTCTCCTATTGATAAAATGGCCAGCCTCTGTACTCACTTTCACTATGAATGCACTGCAGCGAGCGGCAGCGTCACTTAGTAACGCTCCTCCCACTTAATTCAGGAAGGAGGAGCGTTACTAAGTGACGTCAGTCACGCGCCGGCCTGCCAGCTCGCTGCCGCTCGCTGCAATGCATTCATAGTGAAAGTGAGTACAGAGGCTGGCCATTTTATCAATAGGAGAGAGCTTGTTTCAGACAGTAGTAAAATACTTTACACACAAAGCCAGTTATGTGCGCGGGGCCCCTTCATATATAATCGCGTGTATGTACGCACGTTTTTAAATGAGCAAACAAGAAACGCCCATTTAGGCGCGTTCCCGCTGAAGTCTATGGGCGGGAACAAGCGACAATATGCCCCAAAGAAGCTCCTGTACTTCTTGGGGCGTAGGGCGTTTTACAGCGCGTTCGTACGCGCTGTAAAACGCTCAGGTGAGAACCATGCCCATAGGGAATCATTGGTTCTTGCCTGTTGAGCGTTTTACAGCGCATAGGAACGCGCTGTAAAACGCTCAGGTGTGAACCCAGCCTAAGGTGTTAGCAAAACTTTTTTCCAGATTGTCTCTGCAGGGTTTTCAATGGAAGGATTTCTCTAATTACTCTAACTAAAAACCGGGACTGCAGGGGGATAACTTGCGAGTTGACGGTGTACCGAGGAATAACAGTTAGTTCTTTACTAGAGTTGAGCGAACACCTAGATGTTCAAGTTCGGGGAGTTCGGCCGAACTGTAAAAAAAAGTTCGGGTTCGGAACCCGAACTTGGACCCGAACCCGAACCCCATTGAAGTCAATGGGGACCCGAACTTCACTTTATTATTTTCCGTTATAACATGGTTATAACGGAAAATAATAGTATTAGCTTTTTCAGACAGACAGCGCATGTAAGTATAATGCTGCTAAAAGTACTAAGTAACCATGGCAGCCAGGACTGCAGTAGCGTCCTGGCTGCCATGGTAACCGATCAGAGCCCCAGCGATTAAACTGGGACTCAGATCGTAACTGCCACTCCACTGCCACCAATGATGGGGGGGTTGTTAACCAATGATTTTAATTAGGGGGGGGGAAGGGGAGGCCTCACTG
The DNA here is from genome assembly GCF_905171765.1 of Bufo bufo. Classification (NCBI taxonomy): domain Eukaryota; kingdom Metazoa; phylum Chordata; class Amphibia; order Anura; family Bufonidae; genus Bufo; species Bufo bufo. The sequence goes on along the minus strand of NC_053389.1, from coordinate 599,004,489 downwards.
GACACCAGTGATATTAATAGGGGGTGGGTGAGGGTGGGGGGGCCGCACTAGCCACCAATGATTTTAATACTGAGGAGGGAGGGGGGTCTGGCCCCCTGCTGCCTGGAAGCACCTGATCTCTTACAGGGGGCTGTGATTCGCACAATTAACCCCTCAGGTACGGCACCTGAGGGGTTAATTGTGCGGATCACAGCCCCCTGTAAGAGATAGGTGCTGCCAGGCAGCAGGGGGCCATTATGTCCACAGTTCTCAGTATATTCTAACTTGAAGCGTCCCCATCACTATGGGAATGCCTCTGTGTTAGAATATAGTGTCGGATCTGAGTTTTTCACGATCTAACTCAAATCCGATGGTATATTCTAACATAGAGGCATTCCCATGGTGATGGGGATGCTTCAAGGATATACCATCGGATTGGAGAGGGCGCTCCTCCTACTGGTAAGTGACAGGTCTGTGCTATAAGCAATGCGCCGCACAGACCTTTCACTTACCAGTAGGAGAAGCGCCGGCCGGCCACAGACAGCACATGTAAGTATAATGCTCCTAAAAGTGCTAAGTAACCATGGCAGCCAGGACTGAAGTAGCGTCCTGGCTGCCATGGTAACCGATCGGAGCCCCAGCGATTAAACTGGGACTCCGATCGGAACTGCCACTCCGCTGCCACCAATGATGGGGGGGGGAAGGGGGGTTGTTAACCAATGATTTTAATTAGGGGGGAGAGGGGGGCCGCACTGGACACCAATGATTTTAATAGGGGGTGGGTGGGGGTGGGGGGCCGCACTATCCACCAATAATTTTAATAGGGGGTAGGGGGGCCGCACTAGCCACCAATGATTTTAATAGGGAGGGGGTGGGGGGGCCGCACTGGCCACCAATGATTTTAATACTGAGGAGGGAGGGGGGTCTGGCCCCCTGCTGCCTGGCAGCACCTGATCTCTTACAGGGGGCTGTGATCCGCACAATTAACCCCTCCGGTTATTATACAATGGCTCCTATATATCATTATTAGTGTTGAGCGAGCATGCTCGGCCGAATACCAGTTCGGTTCTAGCATCGCTAAGCTCGGCACATGGCGGTACTCGGCCGAGTACCGCATGTGCTCGAGCGCAATGCTCGAGTCTCCTCCCCACATGTTTTGTGGCTGCTAAGCAGCCAATAAACGTGCAGGTAAGTACTGCCCTCACTGTAATGCCAGTGAAAAAGGGTATTGGAAAAAATAATTAAAACTGGTGTGCGCATGCGCATACGCGAAAATTATATTGGCAATATTTTGCATAATAATTCGAATAATAATTTGAATAATACATCTGGTATGTCACTGTCCATGTTGTGGGACTATTTGTGCACTTCTACTAATTATTTCTTGGCTGCAAATATGAGCTGAAGGTTTTTTAGGTTCGCCTGCCATTAAAATGAATGGGCCACGCCGCAAACTTGCGGTTCGCGAACATTTGATCGCGTTCACTATTCCCAACCTCTTAAACATCTACAGTCACAAGAACATGACGTTGGGGAACGTCAATAAGTGTTTAAGATGGTGGATGATGATGAGACACAGTTGCCAATGAGTCAATCGCAATTACTGCCTCAAGAGGTTGATGAAGAGGATGAGACACAGTTGTCAATCACTGAGGTTGTGGTTTGGTCAACAAATCAGGAGGATGATCAGAGTGAGGAAGTGGAAGAGGAGGTGGTGGACGATGAGGTCACTGACCCAACCTGAGAAGGTGGAAAGTCGAGCGAGGACAGCAGTACAGAGGAGGAGGGATCTACAGCACCGCAACAGGCTGGAAGAGGCAGTGGGGTGGCAAAAGAGAGAAGGTGGGCCACACCACACAGGTCCGCACCTGTTCCACGGAGCAACCCCGTGCGGAAATCTCCCTTGCCAAGGGGTAGATGTTCCGCAGTATCGCGCTTTTTTGAGGAAAGTGCAGACGAAAAAAGAATAGTAGTTTGCAACCTGTGCCATGCGAAAATGAGCCGTTGCGTGAACACTAGCAACCTCACCACCACCAGCATGAACCGCCACATGGCATCCAAGCACCGTAATAAGTGGGATGAACTTCTACTGGGAAGTTCTACTTAACCACGGACACATGGACAAGTGCATTCGACCAGGGACGCTACATTTCCCTTACGGCACACTGGATGAACATTGTGGAGGCTGGGAGTGAGTTGTACCCTGGGATGGCACAGGTGCTACTGATGCCACGGATTGCAGGCCCTATGTCGATCAGGGTTTCCTCCAGCACCTACGTTAGTGACTCCAACTCTCACTTCTTACATTTTTTAGAGGGTCAACTCAACTGCAGGCCCGCACATAAAATCTTTTACAGGGTCAGCTCACCAACAGGCCCGCACCTCAAATAATTTACAGGGTCAGCTCACCAGCAGGTCCACACCTCAAATCTTTAACAGGGTCAGCTCACCTGAAGGCCCTCGCATACAATTTTTTACAGATTCATCTCACCTGAAGGCACTCACATATAATGTTTTACAGGGTCAGCTCAGCTGCAGGCCCGCGCCTAAAATCTTTTACAGTGTCAGCTCACCAGCAGGCCCTCGCATATTATTTTTTACAGAGTCAGCTCACCAGCAGGCCTTCACCTACAATATTTTACAGGGTCAGCTCACCAGCAGGCCCGCACCTAAAATATTTTACAGGGTCAGCTCACCTGCAGGCCCGCACCTAAAATCTTTTACAGGGTCAGCTCACCTGCAGGCCCTCACCTAATTATACCTAATAGGTAATTTGCGCACATGCTGCCTTGCTTGGATGTGGTAGCCGTAGCTGTTACTCAGGCTCCCTCTCCAGAATCGAACCATGATTCCCTTGTTACCCACGGTCTACATGGTTTGGGTTGAAAATAACATCGAAAGTTGATAGGGCAGACATCCGAATGGATCGCCCCTGTCACGGGGATGTGTGATCGTCCCCAGGTTATCTAGAGTCACCAAAACGGCAGCAGGCCCTCGCCCATAATGTTTTAGATGGTCAGATCAGCAGGCCCTTGCTCTAAATGTTTTGAGGGTCACCAACAGGCCATCAATCATAATTTTTCAAGGCTGTGTATGATGCCCTCCTTTATGTGTAACAAAGGGTGTATTGGAGTGCTGGTTCCTTGTAATTTTTGGAAGCCCTTTCACATAGTGCATAGGCTTTATGAGTGTAGGAGTCCCACTACATTAACAATTGTACCACAATGTGAATGAGGCCCTCCTTTATGTGATATGCAGGTTGTATCGGAGTGCCTCTTCCTTGTAATTTGTGGTAGCACTTGCACTTTATATACAAGTAAATATATAGGAAAATCGATTTCTTTCTTCGGTTTTGTGCGTATTATTATCAGTCTGTAAAAGTGGCACACTATTCGGACAACTTTGTTCCTAGCAGCGACCTGTGAGTATAAGATGCATCCAGACATCCTCCCCATGCTGTTCCAGAGCTATTTCGGTGGTGTTTCCATCAATTTCCAACATCGGGTTCTCCTATTGACTTCCATTATACTCGGGTGCTCGGTCGAGCACCCGAACATCCCGATGTGTTTGGCCCGAGCACCCGAGCACTACGGTGCTCGATCAACACTAATCGTTATGTCATAACATGATGTTGTGGCTTATGTGATTTTTTATTTTTTTGCAGTGAAAAAACTGTATTGATGTTATGATATGATTATGTGAGTTAATAATGTAATATTAAAGGGTGGCTATCTCATATTTATCATTTGAAGAACGGATGACAACCTCAAGGACAAAGTTGAGGAGCCATTGGAGCAGCACTCCAGTTCATGTGAGGAGGAATATCCACCATCTCAGCCTCCTCCAAACAGCGGTGAAGGAAGAGCATCAACTGTGTCCCATATCAGCATTCCTCCTGAAGTTGAGTCTTCCCCACCCTTGCCTCTCCAGACTCAGAGAAAAAGACCAGCTCCAGTTGACGAAACAGTGGTCAATACTCAGGTCCTGGAGTATCTTTTTAGAGCGTGGCAGGAGGAACATTTTGATCTTTATGGCAGGAGTCTCAAGCTACAATACTTAATGTTCTGGAGGCAGACACTCCTCCTAATGACCCCTCAGACGTTTTCACTGCCTTGGAGAACTAGTGCACCCATGGACACATCACTTTCCCTGCGCCAATGCCACTTTCACAAGTTCTCCATCAGCCCACAGAATACCCTCCTCAAGGGCAACAATATGTTCCCCAAACATGACATTATGGGGCACCATATACTGTTGACTCTTCTTATGGCCAACATGTCCCCTAATCTTCACAACCAGGGCTTTCTCAGCAGCCAATGGTCTCTTCCCATGTGTATTTTGCCCAAAAAGGATGTTTTTAAAATCCCAGAAAATTATAGCTGTATTTCTAGCTTAAATTGCACACTGACTAATGCTGTAAAGGCACCAGATGTAGGATATTGCCAAAAAAGGGTGTTTAAAAAAAATCTGTATTGCAGTATTTCAAGCTTGGATTTTAATGTCACAAAAGCACATTTGCAGTGCTGGTGCACTGAGCTTGCATAAAATGGCCGCCACCGCCCACCTAACTAACAGACGGATAAAAGTTATTTTTCTCTGTCACTGGGCTCTGGGCAGGGTAAAAAGATTGTGCACTGCACCCACACAACTAAATCTATGTAGATCGCTGAGTTCAATTGGAGTTCTGATTAAAGATTCTGTCCTATTCTCTCCCTCACAGCAGCAGCATCCTCTCCCTACACTAAGCACATCAGAGTGACGTGCAGCGCTACGTGACTATAGCTTATATAGAGGCTGGTTTACATGCTGCACTGGCCAATCACAGCCATGCCATTAGTAGGCATGGCTGTGATGGCTTCTAAGGGCACACAGTTAAACATTTGTTGATTGGCTTCACTGCAGCCTTTCAAAAAGCGCTAAGAAATTGCCGAACAACGAACCTAAACCCGAACTTTTAGAGAAATGTTCGGGTTCGGGTCCGGGGTCCAAAAGTTCGGGTTCGCTCAACCCTAAATATGCACTATTTAAAAAATACACTGATTAATGTTTTTTTATTGGCACAACATATAGCAAACACCTTTCATTGGTGAAAATAAAAAAAAAACGAGTAAACGTAAAATAAATAAAAATATATATATAATACATTTAAAAAACTTTTTGGGCAAAAAACTTAATTTTGCAGCCTTTGCTGCATATGTCATTGTGAGATACACCCTTTAGATACTGTGGTTATATTCTGCTATTAATAAAACACCCATTTTGGGCAAAAATCTTTAAATGAGGCCTAGTCTTCATCTGTACGTGTGAGATATACCCTTTACATGCTGTGGTTCTATTCTGCTATTAATAAAACACCCATTTTGGGCAAAAATCTTTAATTGCGGCCTAGTCTGCATCTGTACGTGTGAGATACACCCTTTACATACTGTGATTCTATTCTGCTATTAATAAAGCACCCATTTTGGGCAAAAATCTTTAATTGCGGCCTAGTCTGCATCTGTACGTGTGAGATACACCCTTTAGATACTGTGGTTCTATTCTGCTATTAAAAAAACACCAATTTTGGGCAAATTTTTTTATTTTGCAGCCTTTGCTGCATATGTCATTGTGAGATACACCCTTTAGATACTGTGATTCTATTCTGCTATTAATAAAACATCCATTTAGGGCAAGATCCTAAATTTGAGAAATATGAGGAGAGCATCAAATAAGGGACGTGGCCCAGGTCGTGGTGCTGCTGGTGGAGCTCATGTTGCAGGGAGAGGACGTGGTCGATCTGTGCCAGCTACACGCACAAGTGAAACACCTTCCTCAGGTGCGAGTAGGCGACAGAACCTGCAGCGGTATTTGGTGGGGCCTAATACGGCTCTATGAATGGTGAGGTCAGAACAAGTACAGGCGATAGTAGATTGGGTTGCTGACAGTGCCTCCAGTTCCTTCACATTGTCTCCCACCCAGTCTCCTGCTGAAAGATCAGAGTTGGCACCTGCAGCCCATGTCCATCAGTCTTTCACCTCACCCCCTTGCAAATTAGCCAAGCAGTCTGAGCCCCAAGTCATATAGTTGTCTCTTCTGCTTTTTGATGACTCTGCTAGCAGGGTTTCCCAGGGCCATCCACCTAGCCCTGCCCCAGAAGTGGAAGCTACTGAGTGCACCGATGCCCAACCACTTATGTTTCAAGATGAGTACATGGGAGGACCGTCGCAGCACGTCTTGGATGATGATGAAACACAGGTGCCAACTGCTGGGGCTTTCTGCAGTGTGCAGACCGACAAGGAGGGCAGGGGTGAAGACTGGGTGGAAGATGATGTGGAGGACGATGAGGTCCTCGACCCCACATGGAATCAAGGTCATGCGATCTCTGGCCCTGAATGCCAGCATTTCAAAATTACTGTCCTTTGAAATGCTGTCATTCCGTCTGGTGGAGACGGAGAGTTTTAAAAGCCTTATGGTGGTAGCTGTCGCACAGTACGTCGTGCCCAGCCATCACTACTTTTCCAGGCATGCAATCCCTTCCCTGCACAACCAAGTGGGGGACAAAATCAGGTGTGCACTGCGCAACGCCATCTGTGGCAAGGTGCACCTCACTACGGATACGTGGACCAGTAAGCACGGTCAGGGACGTTGAGCCTGAGGTGGATAGCAGTTTGCCGCATGTCCTTCCACCACCGAGGATTGCAGGGCACTTCAGTTTGCCTCCTGTTTCTTCCTCCTCCTACTCCGCTTCCTCATCCTCTACCGGCTCCTCATCCGGTCAGTGTAACACCTTCACCACTAACTTCAGCACAGCCAGGGGTAAACGATAGCAGTCAGTTTTAAAATTTATCTGTTTGGGGGACAAACCCCACACCGCGCAGGAGCTGTGGACGGGCCCTGAACAACAGACCGATGAGTGGTTGGTGCTAGTGAGCCTCAAGCCCGGCCTGGTGGTGTGCGATAATGGGTGAAATCTCTTAGCAGCTCTGGGACTAGCCGGTTTGACGCACACCCCTTGCCTGGCGCATGTGCTGAATTTGGTGGTGCAGAGATATGTCAGAGCTGCTGCATAAAGTGCCCGCCGTCTGTGCGCGCTTTCGGCGTTCTCACCCTGCTGCTGCTCGCCTGTCAGCGCTGCAGCGTAACTTCAGCCTTCCCGCTCATCGCCTCATATGTGATATGCCCACAAGGTGGAACTCCACCTTGCACATGCTGGCCAGACTGTGCGACCAGCAGCAGGCGATAGTGGAGTTTCAGCTGCAGCACGCACGGGTGAGTCGCTCTGCGGAACAGCACCACTTCACCACCAATGACTGGGCCTCCATGCGAGACCTGTGTTCCTTGTTGCGCTGTTTCGAGTACTCCACCAACATCGCCAGTGCCGATAACGCCGTTCTCAGCATTACTATTCCACTTCTAAGCTATTTTAGTGCTCAAAAGTTCGGGTCCCCATTGACTACATCCAGGTGTCCGCTCAACTCTATGTATATTGATATTAGTACTTTACAAACATTTCTTCACCCGTATGTGCTTCCTGTCAAGGGCACCAATACAGTTGGGGAATTGTGCCCTCTCCAGGAAGCCCGGGCCTACATCAAGCCACTGCTGCCTTGTTGGTTGTGGCAGCACTGCAGCTCGGAGTTGCAACCACAAGGTGGCACAGGTTGCCCTCACAACACCAGCAATTGTGGAGGTCCTCATATGAAAATCAGAATGTACGGAACTAAAATAATTTCCTGTCATCAAAGATTTTAAACAAACAGAAAAAAGCATAATTATTTCAGTACTAATAATCAATAAATCATCATTCATTATATGCATGTAATGTGGCAATGACAAACAGTTATATATTGGAAACAGTGGGTCCTTGTTTTATGGGTAATAAAATATATTATTACCTCAAAGTAATAATTAAGTGTTCCTGCAACATATGTTGGTATCCTGGAAAGTCAGGACAGACCTCAACTCCCCCAACAGCCGATCAAAGGTACTGACCGACATGCGACAATAATTATAGAATTTGGTAGTAGTGAGCTCACGTAGGTCGCCACACAAACTTGTAAATTGACCTTTGCAGGCCCTCTGAGAAATAATAAGATGCACCCACATCCGCTTCCTCCGCGGTTCCTCCTCCTTTCTCTCTGCTCACCAGTGCAAAAGCACATGGTCAGTAGTAGATAAAGGGAAAGTGGATATCTTGCCAAGGAAAAAAAACACACTGCACAAACAAGGCAACCTATATAATATCTACAAAAATGCAGCTTTCCCAATCAGAAGAGCATGATAGGGTTTTTTTTATTTATGGTTCTATTTTTTTTCAGGTGTGAGAAAATTGCATGCCATGCGGATGTCATCTGCACGGAAAAAACGCAAACACTGAATGCAATTGCATACAAAACTGACTGAACTGCTTTCATAACCGTGCGAGTTTCACAGAACGCATCCTGAATGCACACAATTCGTAATGCGCGTGGGAAAGAGGCCTAAGGCCTGTTGCAGCATCCCACATATGTGTGTAAATGGGACAGTCCATCTCCCGCTGCACCGTTCTATTATAGGCCAAGCCCTTCCGTTACGCAATATGCGGAATGCACAAGGCCGGTATCTGTGTTTTGCGTTTCTGCAATTTGCAGACCACAAAAACTGCTAAGGCAGTGTGCATGAGCTCTAAACGCACGGCCGTAAAGTACAGATGAGCCACATGCTGATCTGTGTATAGGCAGCCTACTTTCTCTCTCGCAATGATCTCATTCAATTCCACTCCTTTTTTGGCCTCAAATACTGCATCAGAAAACCTGATCAAACCTGACCATGATGAATCTTGTAAAAACCCATCATGATTCAGCTGATGAAGACAATGCAAGCTCATACAAAAGCTAAAAATCAATAGAATTTGTCAATGGATCCATCATGATCTGTTCTTTTTTCCATAAATTATCTTCTTCTGGACGACTGCCATAAATATAGCTGAATCTGAGTGGATGGTATAGCCACAAGGGGCCTGCTGTTTACACAGCAGAGATACAAAGGAAATTTAAGCCCTCGGATGATGTGGTCAACTGTGACTATGGCATCTGAACGGTGAAACCACGGGAGCTCTGTGCTCCCGGGGCCCGAATTAGTCATCCATGCTGAGATTGCAGAGGCCATTCAGTTGCTGTGGCAGCCTCGGTCCCTCTGAAGGATACAATGCTTGCCACAGAGATGTTCTATTGTCCTCTGCCTTTGGGCTTGTTCACACAAACGTATGTGTTCCGTTCCGTGCATTGGGCACCGCCAATGCGGTCCCCAATGCACGGATAATGTTCGTGCAGGCTCTGGGAGGATTCAGACCCATTTAACTTTAATGGGTCTGCATCCTTCCGTTCTGCAAAAAGATAGAGCAAGTTCTATCTTTTTGCGGAATAAAAGTATGGAACCCCATGGAAGCACTCTGTAGTGCTTCCGTAGCATTCCGTTCTTCCGTTCCTCAGCTCTGGATTTGCTGAATTCACACAGAACGGTGTATTGCGGAAACGGAACACATAAGTTCGTGTGAGCAAGCCCTTTGGCAGGGTTCTACAGGAACATAGCGAATCTTCCTCAGACTGCAATGTTAATCACTTCCCATCCGCCCATAGGATATAAACGTTTCTGGAATGTTCATTCAGAGATGGCAGCGGCACGCTAATCGTGCAGCTGCCGAGCTGGGGGCCCGCTGTCAGTGGCAGCAGGTAACCCCAGAGAGAAGGCAGGGACAGTTCCTTGGTGTCCCTGCCTTCTAGATCGCTCTATACACAGTGCTTCCTGTCCCGGCCCGGTGGTCATGTGACCGCCGGGGCCAGGAGAGTGCAGGAGCTGTCGGGTCTTTCACAGACCATGATCAACCCTGCACTGAGGCTGCACTGCATTGTGTTCTGCTGTACAGCCTCTCTGGGGGCTGTATTTCCACTTTAACTGGGGCTGACATAGTAGCAGTAACCGGAGAAATCAAGAGAGAAAAATAATAATATTTAGTTATATGTCCCCCAGAAGTATTGTATGCAAAGTTTAAAATAAAAAAAATAAAAAAATAGAGTGTTTAAAAAATAAATAAATCCCCAATTAAGTAATTAAAAAATTAAAAATTAAAAATTTACTTTTTTTAAAAAATTATAAAATAGACATTTTTGGTATTGCCGCGTCCGTAACGACCGGTTATATAAATATATCACATGATCCACCCCGTCTGATAAACACCATTAAAAAAAAACTGTGTCAAAAAATGCCATTTTTGTCACCTTACATCACAAAAAGTGCAACTCCAAGTAATAAAAAAAGGCGTATGTCCCACAAAATGGTACCAATAAAACCGTCACCCCATATCGCTAAAAATGAGCCACTACATAGGAAAATCGCTCAAAAAATAAAAAAAAATATTGCTTTCAGAACATTAAAACATCATTGTTTCAAAAATGCTATTTTTGTGTTAAAGTGAAATAAATTAAAAAAAGTATACATATTAGGTATCACCATTTTTGTCACCTTACATCTCAAAAAGTGCAACTCCAAGTCATCAAAAAGGCGTATGCCTCCCAAAATAGTAAAACATATCCTCATCCTGAAAAAAAATTGACCCTAACTAAGACAATCGGTCAAAAAATTAAAAATAAATATGGCTCTCAGACTATGGAGACACTAAAACATAATTTTTTAGTTTTTTAAAATGCTATTATTGTGTAAAACTTAAATAAGAAAAAGTATACATATTAGGTATTGCCACATCGTAACGATCTGCTCTATAAAAGTGTCACATGACCTAACCCCTCACGTGAACACTCTAAAATATAAATAAATAAGAACTGTGCTAAAACAACCAATTTTTTGTTCACCTTGCCACAAATCGAATAATGAAGGATCAAAAAATGATTTGTACCAAAAAAAGGTACCAATAAAAACGTCAACTCTTCCTACAAAAAAACAAGCCCCTGCACAAGACGATCAGCAGAAAAATAAAAAAAATATGGCGTTCAGAAAATGTAGACACAAAAACAATTTGTTTTTCAAAAATGCTTTATTACTTAAAACTGAAACAAACAAACAAAGAAACTAAACATATTTGATATCATTGCGTCCGTAACATATCATTTGATATCATTGCGTCCGTAACAAGCTGCTCTACAAAAATAGCACATGAATGTTGTAAAAAATAAAAACAGATGAATGTTGTAAAAAATAAAAACAGTGCCAAAGCAGCCATTTTTTAGTTGCCTTGCCTCACAAAAAACATAATATAGAGCAATTAAAAATCATATGTACCCCAAAATAGTACCAATAAAACTGGCACCTTATGCCCTAGTTTCCAAAATGGGGTCACTTTTTGGGAGTTTCTACTGTAAGGGTGCATCAGGGGAGCTTCAAATGGGACATGGCATCTAAAAACCAGTTCAGCAAAACCTGCCTTTCAAAAACCATAGAAACATAGAAACATAGAATGTGTCGGCAGATAAGAACCATTTGGCCCATCTAGTCTGCCCAATATACTGAATACTATGGATAGCCCCCGGCCCTATCTTATATGAAGGATGGCCTTATGCCTATCCCATGCATGCTTAAACCCCTTCACTGTATTTGCAGCTACCACTTCTGCAGGAAGGCTATTCCATGCATCCACTACTCTCTCAGTAAAGTAATACTTCCTTATATTACTTTTAAACCTTTGCCCCTCTAATTTAAAACTGTGTCCTCTTGTGGTAGTTTTTCTTCTTTTAAATATGCTCTCTTCCTTTACCGAGTTGATTCCCTTTATGTATTTAAAAGTTTCTATCATATCCCCTCTGTCTCTTCTTTCTTCCAAGCTATACATATTAAGGTCCTTTAACCTTTCCTGGTAAGTTTTATCCTGCAATCCATGTACTAGTTTAGTAGCTCTTCTCTGAACTCTCTCTAGAGTATCTATATCCTTCTGGAGATATGGCCTCCAGTACTGCGCACAATACTCCAAGTGAGGTCTCACCAGTGTTCTGTACAGCGGCATAAGCACTTCACTCTTTCTACTGCTTATACCTCTCCCTATACATCCAAGCATTCTGCTGGCATTTCGTGCTGCTCTATTACATTGTCTTCCCACCTTTAAGTCTTCTGAAATAATTACTCCTAAATCCCTTTCCTCAGATACTGAGGTCAGGACTGTGTCAAATATTCTATATTCTGCCCTTGGGTTTTTACGCCCCAGGTGCATTATCTTGCACTTATCCACATTAAATTTCAGTTTCCAGAGTTCTGACCATTCTTCTAGTTTTCCTAAATCCTTTTCCATTTGGCGTTTCCCTCCAGGAACATCAACCCTGTTACATATCTTTGTGTCATCAGCAAAAAGACAAACCTTACCAGCGAGGCCTTTTGCAATATCACTTATGAAGATATTAAACAAAATCGGTCCCAGTACAGATCCCTGTGGAACCCCACTGGTAACATGACCTTGTTTTGAATGTTCTCCATTGACTACAACCCTCTGTTGTCTGTCACTCAGCCACTGCCTAATCCACTCAACAATATGGGAGTCCATGCTCAATGACTGCAGGTTATTGATAAGTCTTCTATGTGGGACAGTGTCAAAAGCCTTACTAAAATCTAGATATGCGATGTCTACTGCACCTCCACCGTCTATTATTTTATTCACCCAGTCAAAAAAATCTATAAGATTTGTTTGACATGATCTCCCTGAAGTAAACCCATGTTGTTTTTCATCTTGCAATCCATGGGATTTTAGATGTTCCACAATCCTATCCTTTAATAGGGTTTCCATTAATTTGCCTACTATTGATGTCAGACTCACTGGTCTATAGTTGCTCGATTCCTCCCTACTACCTTTCTTGTGAATGGGCACGACATTTGCCAATTTCCAATCTTCCGGGACGACTCCTGTTACTAATGATTGGTTAAATAAATCTGTTAACGGTTTTGCCAGCTCACCACTAAGCTCTTTTAATAATTTTGGGTGTATCTCATCAGGCCCCTGTGACTTATTTGTCTTCACCTTAGACAGCAAACTTAGAACATCTTCCTCTGTAAAGATACATGCATCAAACGATTTATTAGTCATTCTTTCAAGTGGAGGTCCTTCTCCTTTTTCTTTTGTAAAAACTGAACAGAAGTATTCATTAATGCAGTCGGCTAGCCCTTTATTCTCTTCTACATACCTTCCGTCCTTTGTTTTTAATTTAGTTATTCCTTGTTTTAATTTCCTTTTTTCATTTATATATCTGAAGAATGTCTTATCCCCTTTTTTCATAGACTGAGCTAGTTTTTCTTCTGCCTGCGCTTTAGAAGTTCTTATAACTTGCTTGGCCTCTCTCTGCCTAATCTTGTAGATTTCCTTATCTTCATTGCTCTGGGTTTTTTTATAATTACAAAATGCTAGCTTTTTATTTTTAATGATTTGGGCCACTTCTGCTGAGTACCACAGTGGTCTCCTCCTTTTTTTGCTTTTACTGACAAGTCTAATGCAATTTTCTGTTGCCTTCAATAATGCACCTTTTAAGTAGTCCCATTTCTCCTGGACTCCATGTAATCCGTTCCAGTCTGATAAGGACTCATTTATGACTAATTTCATTTTTGAAAAGTCTGTTTTTCTAAAATCTAAAACTTTGGTTTTTGTGTGGTGGGACTCTTTCACAGTTCTTATATTAAACCACACTGACTGGTGATCACTAGATCCCAAGGTTTCGCCTACAATGACATCATATACCGAATCCCCGTTTGTGAATACCAAATCCAAAATGGCCTCCCTCCGGGTTGGCTCCTCACCACTTGTTGTAGAGATAACCCCAGTAGGGAATTTAGAATATCTGTACTCCTGGTAGAACTTGCTATTTTGGTTTTCCAGTTTATATCTGGAAGATTGAAATCTCCCATAATGATAACTTCTCCTTTCATTGTCATTTTAGCTATTTCTTCAACTAGTAGATCATCTAGTTCTTTAACTTGACCAGGTGGTCTATATATCACACCTACACGAGTTACTGCATGGTTAGCAAACTGCAACGTAACCCAAACTGACTCTATGTTGGCCTCACCAACTTGTATTAGGTTAGATTTAATGCTATCTTTCACATACAGGGCCACTCCTCCTCCTTTCTTGCCTTCTCTGTCTCTTCTGTATAAAGAGTACCCTGGTATGGTTATGTCCCAGTCATTTCTTTCATTAAACCATGTCTCCGTAACAGCCACTAAATCTACATTCTCAGATGCCATTATTGACCCAAGTTCATTGATTTTTTTACCTAAACTGCGAGCATTTGTAGACAGGAATCTGAGCTTATCATTTCTTAACCTCTGTGCTTCTGACCTGTTCTGGCATTGTTTCGGGGGGCAATTGGATTCTTTTATACAGAGCTCCTTTTCTTCTGCGCCCTACCGTGTGCCCTTAAATCAGTTTATGACCACATATGGGGTGTTTCTGTAAACCGCAGAATCAGCATAATAAATATTGAGTTTTGTTTGGCTGTTAACTCTTGATGTGTTAAAGAAAAAAATGGATTAAAATGGAAAATCTGCCAAAAAAGTAAAATTTTGAAATGTCATCTCCATTTTCCTTTAATTCTCATGGAACATCTAAAGGGTTTGTAAAATCTGATTTGAGTAACTTGAGGGGTGTATTTTCTACAAGGGGGTCATTTATGGGGGGTTTCCACTATGTAAGCCCCACAAAGTGACTTCAGACCTGAACGGGTCCTTAAAAAGTGTGTTTTCAAAATTTTCCTAAATATTTTAAGAATTGCTTCTAAAATTCTAAGCCTTCTAACGTCCTAAAAAAATAAAATGACATTTACAAAATGATGCCAACATAAAGTAGACATATGTGGAATGTTAAGTAATAAATATTTTATGAGGTATCACTTTCTGTTTTAAAAGCAGAGAAATTGAAATTTTGTAAATTGCGAATTGCGATAATGAATGAAATATATTGACTCAAATTTACCACTGTCATGAAGTACAATTTGTCACAAGAAAACAATCTCAGAATGGCTTGGATAAGTAAAAGCGTTCCAAAGTTATTACCGCATAAAGTGACACATGCAAAATTAAGCCTGGTCAGGAAGGGAATAAATGGCCCAAATGTGAAGTGGTTAAATTATTGCAGTCTATGGGAGAAGTGATCAGACGATCGAATGTTTAAAGGGGTTGTGCACTTTCATTTAACTGATGATCTAACCTCTGGATAGATCATCAGCATCTGATCGGCGGGGGTCCGACACCCGGGACCCCCGCCGATCAGCTGTTTGAGAAGGCAGCGGCACTCCAGCAGCGCCGCGTCCTTCTCACTGTTTACCGCCGGTCCACTGATGTCACGACTAGTATAAACTAGCGTGGGCGCGGCTAAGCTCTGTTCACTTGAATGGAGCTTAGCCGCGACCACGCTAGTTGATACTAGTCGTGATGTCAGTGGGCTGGCAGCCCGGCGGTAAACAGTGAGAAGGCCGCAGCCTTCTCAAACAGCTGATCGGCGGGGGTCCCGGGTGTCGGACCCCCGCCGATCAGAAGCTGATGATCTATCCAGAGGATAGATCATCAGTTAAATGAAAGTGCAGAACCCCTTTAAGTGGTTTTTCATAATATATAAAAAATATGTACAGTATCTCACAAAAGTGAGTACACATCTCACATTTTTGTAAATATTCTATCATATCTTTTCATGGGACAACACTGACGATATGACATAAATGGCGTATAGAAGGCTTATCAATAAATTGCAGTCTTTGTGCGTGGACTCCCATATTGTTGAATGGATTAGGCAGTGGCTGAGGGACAGACAACAGAGGGTTGTAGTCAATGGAGTATATTCAGACCAAGGTCTTGTTACCATTGGGGTACCTCAGGGATCTGTTCTGGGAAACATATTGTGTAATATCTTTATCAGCAAAATTGCAGAAGGCCTCGATGGTAAGGTGTGTCTTTTTGCTGATGACACAAAGATTTGTAACAGAGTTGATGTTCCTGGAGGGATACACCAAATGGAAAAGGATTTAGGAAAACTAGAGGAATGGTCAAAAATCTGGCAACTAAAATTTAATGTTCATAAGTGCAAGATAATGCACCTGGGGCGTAAAAACAGTAGAATATAAAATCAGTGATACAGTCCTAACCTCAGTATCTAAGGAAAGGGATTTAGGGGTCATTATTTCAGAAGACTTAAAGGTAGGCAGACAATGTCATAGAGCAGCAGGAAATGCTAGCAGAATGCTTGGGTGTATAGGGAGAGGCATTACCAGTAGAAAGACGGAGGTGCTCATGCCGCTCTACAGAGCACTAGTGAGACCTCATTTGGAGTATTGTGCACAGTACTGGAGACCATATCTCCAGAAGGATATTGAACTGATAGAGGTGTAACTTGACCAGCATGCACTTTCTATAATACCAGTGTCTTCTTATGCACCACAAGTGTCTTTGGGCCCCCTCGTGCTCCTGGGCCCGGTAGTGACTGCTACCTCTGCATCTCCTATAGCTATGCCCCTGCCTGTGGGCCCATATACTTCAACAGACACAAGGTAATGGTTTAGTTTTCTTAGTTCTTAACCGTAATAGGATATCTGTCCTCAGTGTGTGTCTACCCACTAATTTTCAGTGTCCGCCCCTGTTGAGAACTCAACAGCAGCTTAGTTTCCCAAGTCTCTAATACTACTAAATACATATGCCTGATGCAAGATCCCCCTAAGCTATGAAGCACAGACCACTTTATCAATATTTGTATAAAATACCCCCATTAGACTTTGGTGATAGCTTACTGCTTATCATGAAATACCATTAAGAGATTATTTAAGTGTTGACAGGTTGTTGTGAGTTAGAAAATCAATAGGAAAACTGCTGCCTTTTATAATTAGTCATCCTGCTCGGGTGAGTGTGCATTCCCATCATTAGTATGGAAAACATGTATCTTAAACCCTACAGAGTATTCTGAAATGGATGCACTGTCTGGATGCTTTTCAAGACTATAGACGGCTACAATTCCACTTACTGTTTATTGTACTCAGTTTTTATTTTGCAGATGAATTCTGATTAAGTTTTGAATATAAATGTATCAGACAATCTACACACAGCAATGAAAGACACGGAAAGTTAAATCTGTGCAGAATGAATTTAGTTTTAAGGTTTCTTTCTATTCTATCAGGTACATATGCATAATTTATAAACTGCAAAAGCAAAAAGTATCACATAAAAAGTTAATACTTTTAAATTTAGTTAACACTAAAAACCTAATGAGATTAGTTATGGGTATATTGTTGGAGGTACAACAAAAAATAATATGCAATAGAAGTATACAGTTTTAGTAATTACATTCAGGCATAAGGGATTATTCCCCAAGCAGCCGATATTGGAGAGTTATTGGGATTGTAAAGTAAAAGGTCTATTTAAATGGAGACATTATATTAGCTTTTCCATCCTTATTTAAATACACCCTCCATTTCATGCACTATTGAAGAAGCAATGGAGAAGGAATTTGAGACTAAGATGAATAGATCTATTTATAAAAGATTTAAACTAGTCATCTTAAAGGGGTTGTCCGACCAAGGAGCTGACCAACAATATTATTGGAACCTGTGCCAAATTAAAAAAACACACACACTTTGCTGCAGTACCGCAGTTCCCAAGCCACAGCCTTGGTCCAGGTCTCTTTGGGCGCATGCCTGACTAGAAGTGGTTTGGTCTCATGACTGCTATGTCCAAGCACTGGCCTCAATGATCACATGAACTAGAACAGCAAGTCACTAGCATGTTACTAGCAGTGAGATGAAATTCTACCATTTGTGACTGCTGTTTCCAGTGACTAGTCGCAGCTGTCACAGGACCAAAAAACTCTTCGTCCTCCAGAGACCCCAAGTGGCTGGGAACAGGGCAACGATATGGGAATAGTGGGACTGCAAGTAGATGAGTGCTTTTTCATTTGAATACCTGCTCCTAGGATTGGGTTGGTTGGTTCCTAGTCATCAAGCACACAAGTATATTATGGCTCTATACAACTTCCACCTTCACAGACTTCTATTGGATCCTACTGTACTTCTATATGCCTAGATTTTGTATGAAATTTCATACAGAAACCAAGAGAAAAAGAATTGTGGTACACACTATCAGATGCTGTATTATGTGTTTGTGGTATCTTATATCTTATTTTTATTTTTTTTACTTGTTTTATTAAAGTTTAACAATTCAGTTACGGTACATAGTTATGCAATCAGAAGCAGATAGATAACAAAGGACTTGCTGCAGGACAAGACAAATGAACAGTTTTCATACTTAATGATGTACATATTCATGACTGAGATTTAGATCAAGGAGTCAACTGTAATGAAGACATAATTTTAGATAGCATGAGTCTCTTCTGTCAAGGAGGATGAGCACCAATCACCCCATACTCTCTGAAATTTTTGTGGGCAGCCCCTATTCTTAAAGACTATATTTTCCATGGGGACAATTTAATTTACTAAGGACTTCCATTGTCCCAAGGTAGGCGGTCTGTCTGCCATCCATCTGATCGCTACAGCTTTCCGTGCTAAAAACAGAGTTTCACCCAGAAATATTCTATTGTAGTGAGACCATATCTCATCATCCATTATTCCTAGAATACACATCTTAGTGCAGATTGGTACCGGAGTTGGAACCATAGTTGATAGAACCTCTGTGACCTCTCTCCAAAAACACTGCAGATACCTACACTCCCAAATCATGTGCCAAAAGTCTGCATTGTCCTGTGAACATCTATGACATCTGCTATGAGGAATCCTTCCCATTTTATACAGCCTAGTAGGAGTAAGATAGCTTCTATGCAGTATAAACAACTGTATTAATCTGTTATTTGTTGAGGGGGAAACTCTCGCGGAGGCCACTAAAGTCTCTGTCCATCCCTCTGCTGTCAAGTTTCCTATAGAATTTCTCCACTTGTTTTCAATAGCCAAAGGGTTCATATTAATTTGGTTACCCAGAAGATGTGTATGTAAAGCTGAAATAATACCTTTTGGACCTTGCATGTTTAAAATACCTATAAGTGGGTATGTCGAGATGGCGCGATTTGTGTTCCGAAATTGTGCCTGAAGGGCATGTCTCATCTGAAGGTATCTGAAAAAGAAGCTTCGTGGCACTTCAAATTTCTCTTGTATTTGAGTGAATGAGCGCAAAACTCCCTTAAGATACAGATGTGCCTCCCCAATTTGGATCGACGATATCTTTTTTCATAGATTGGAGATTTTGATTAACGATCTAATTTGGGGAAGGAAGAGGGTGCGTATAAAGCAGAGATACTTATGGTTGTCGGAGGAAGATGGTGGGTTGTCACTTCCCTTTTTTCAAGGTTATTATTTATGCGCACAGATACAGCGTTGTTGTTTTTTGAAAGAGAGTTTACTCCTACGGTACTTGACTAAAGTGATGGATAAATCAATAAAGAATATTTTTGCATGTTTGGAGACTGGGTATATGGGATTGGAGAAGTCCTTGCCGATCCCTTGCTCACTACAGAGGGTATGGAATAAGCTGAAGGACATTCTTAAAGTTTCTAGTCCCTTTGCTTTTACCCCTCTGTGGGAGAACAGGGGGCTGGCGGAATTCTTCAAAATTACAGATTTTGGTTATTGGTCACGTAAGGGTATTAATAAAGTGTCTCATCTTTTTTATTCGGGCCATTTTAAATCGTTTTGGGAATTTGGTTTCACTTATAGTTCACCACTAGATGTGTTTATATATTCACGTTTAAAACACACTTTTGTAGCCTCTAGGAATAGGGACTTCATTTTTCCACGAGAGAATTTATTCTTTGACTATTGTGACGTTCAGAAGTATGAGAAGGTGAAGATTTCTGCATTGTACGCTAAACTCCGAACGGCATTGGCAACTGTAACTCCTTTTAAAAGTCCAAGTAAGTGGGAGCAAGAGTTGAAGAATGTGAGGAAGGTGTCGGTTTCCAATGCCCATAGATTAATCCAATTTAAGATTTTGCATCGATTATATTATACCCCAAAAATCCAAGGAAAATTCCCCCAAAATAAAGCTAAGGATTGTTGTTGCCCTAAATGTGGATATGTTAATGCGGACTATGTCCATTTGCTTAGGGGCTGTACTAAAATAAAAAAATATTGGGAGCAAGTCTTCTCTTCCCTACAAAAGGAGTCCGCTTCGAATTACAACCCGGGCATTTTGACAGTGATTTTGGGATACTATCTCTCAGAAATGGAAACCCCCCTCCGGGTCAGACAGATCTGGATGAGGGGATTGATGGTCGCCAAAGCTATGTTGATTAAGTATTGGGGCTCTGTCTCCCCACCCTCGGTAAGCGAGTGGCGTTTATACCTTCAACAAATTAGAGTATATGAGGATATTGCAAGAAAATAGAGGGTGGCACGCAAGACCACTTAGTTATATTTAATGTTGTTCTATAGCTGATGGAATGGATCCGACGGCAGCCAATATGGGGGGGAAGGGGGGTGGGTATTAGTATAATTACTATTATATTGGGTGTGAACTTATATTGATCTGTACAAGTTAGGTATAATGATGTTTAGAATTGTTGTGTTATGTATACTGACTTGATCAATATTGGACCATGCACTAATTTATGGTTTCTAAAATAAAAATAAATATTTATAAAAAATAAAAAAAAACTATAAGTGGGTATGTCGAGATGGCGCGATTTGTGTTCCGAAATTGTGCCTGAAGGGCATGTCTCATCTGAAGGTATCTGAAAAAGAAGCTTCATGGCACTTCAAATTTCTCTTGTATTTGAGTGAATGAGCGCAAAACTCCCTTAAGATACAGATCTCTCAAGGTGAGTATTCCATGTTCCCTCCAGGCACCAGCTCCTTCATGCGTTTGTAAATGTGGAAAAATGGGGTTATCCCATAATGCAATTACATTAGCAAGGTCGTTATAATTCAAAAACTTTGATGCCTTCCATACCTGGTGTGCCAACCTGTGTAATTGAAGAGCACGTCTAGGAAATAAGTGTATGCCTTCTAATACTGGCCATAGGGATGATAATTGTAAATACTCCTGCAGATAATATTCAGCATTCGGGAGTTCTGCTTGTGATGTCCAGGAGGACAAATATTTCAACTGGCCTGCTAGGAAGTACAGAAAGAAGTCAGGCAAAGCTGCACCTCCTTGCTGTGTCGTCCTCTGCAGTGTGCTCAGAGCGAGTTTTCTTCTAGCTTTCCCCTACACAAAGGTCGCCACTATGGCATGAAGGCATTCAAAAAAAACTACAAGGGACTTCGCTAATAAATATAAGCCTTTGGGTAATAAAATCATTTTAATAAGATTCCGTCTACACATGATTGATAAAGGAAGGTTTTTCCACGTTTTAAATTTGTCAGTGAAAAGGGATTCCAATAGTGCTATTTTTAAATAAATGACATGAGGGGATCTCTGGTAATGCCCAAATATTTGAAGTGATCTACTACGGGGAGGTTATGGTATGTTGATGGCCACATATGCGACCAGAGAGGCATTATTGCAGATTTAGTCCAATTTATATGGAGCCCTGAGAAATATCCAAAATGTTCTATTGCTCTAGGAAGAGTAATCTCTGCATTATCCATAAATAATATCAAGTCATCCGCGTAAAGACCTACTCTGTCCTCTCTCCCTCCTATTGTGATTCCTCTAAACACAGAGTCTTGGCGTAACCTGAGAGCAAGATGTTCTATTGCTACTGCAAATAATAAAGGTGAGAGAGGACACCCCTGCCTCATGCCTCTATATAATTGGAAGGAGTCTGATTGGGTGCCACTGATTAATATATTTGCTCTGGGACTCTTATACAGTATGTGGATCTATTTAATAAATTTCGGGCCGAAACGGAAGCTTTGTAATGCTCCTAAAAAGTATGGTCATTCCACAGAATCAAAGGCTTTAGCCGTGTCTAATGATGCCAGAGCCCATTGCTTATTCTCAGCAGCTACAATCTGTGCTAGGATATGTTTGTCTGATGTTATTAGATGTTGATCTTCCCGGAATAAAACCGGTTTGGTCTCCATGCACTATAGTTGGGATAACTTTATTTAATCTGCATGCTAATAGCCTGGCAAGTATTTAATAGTCTAAATTCAACAGGGAGATTGGCCTATAGGATCCACACTCTAATGGAGTTTTGTCAAGTTTCAGTATCATCACTATGGTGGCGTCATACAATGACTCTGGCAGTTGTTCGCTCTGCTGAGCTGCCTTGTACATTTTATGTAGTTGGGGACCTAGTATATCTACATATTTAGAGTATAACTCCAGTGGGATACCGTCCGGGCCAGGTGCCTTCCCGGGGGTCAGCTCCTTAACCCCTTCACGCATTGTCACGTACATGTACAGTACAGACCAAAAGTTTGGACACACCTTCTCATTCAAAGAGTTTTCTTTATTTTCATGACTAAGTGTCATGGTCTTACCTTCTTGCTGTTCTTCTTCGTTTGACATGTGCTGGCGGCCATCTTGGTTTCTGGGTTTCTTGTAGCCTTCCACCCTGCGGCTCCTCCTTCCCACTGGGAGGAGCTGGATGCCTAGCTCATATATATAGGAGGTCTGTGGCTTCAGTTCCTTGCTTGGTCCTCTTGTGTACACATGCTTCTAAGACTGCTGCTGCTTCTGGTTCCTGACCTCTGGCTTCGCAAAGACTCTGCTCGGTTTCACCATCCGTTTGGACTTTTGCTTTACAGCTTTATTTTCAATAAAGCCTTCTTATTTTCTCTTATCTCTTGTTGTACGTCTGGTTCATGGTTCCGTGACATTAGGACCAAGCCATGAATTCTGACGGTACAGGGCCATCCTCGCTACCCACGCTGGTTGCCAGACTTGATCAGCAGGATCACCTGTTGGGTCGGTTCGCTGTGGCGTTGCAAACCCTGCTTGAACGCACGGCTCATTTCGCTCCCGTTGCCGATGGGTCGGTTGTCGCTCCTGGGCTCGCTCCTACTGCCGCTCCGGTTGTTGCGCCAGAGTCTACCCCGACACCTGTTGTTGCGCCTGCGGTGTTTCGGGGTATGACCGGTTCTGCCCCTCTTCCACAGCGCTTTGGGGGAGAGCCAACTCAGTGCCGAGGTTTCCTTAACCAGGTGGGCATTTATTTTGAGTTGCTGCCACATGCCTTTCCTACTGAGAGATCAAAGGTGGGCTTCTTGATCTCGCTGCTCTCGGACAAGGCCTTGGCCTGGGCCAGCCCTTTATGGGAGAACAACAATCCGGTGGTTGCCGAGTTTTCCGGTTTTGTTGCTTCTCTTCGGAAGGTATTCGATGTGCCGGCTCGTGCTGCCTCTGCTGCGAAGCTCCTTATGTCCATCAGACAGGGTTCACGATCCGTAGCTGAATACGCCATTGAGTTTCGTACCCTGGCAGCAGAGGTGGGCTGGAATAATGAGGCTCTGGTCGCTGCTTTCTCTCATGGTCTCTCGGATGCCTTGAAGGATGAGGTTGCAGCTAAGGACCTACCAGTTGAGCTCGAGTCTCTTATTTCTTTCCTGATTTTGATTGACACCAGACTCAGGGAGAGACCTTCCTTTAAGGAGAACCTGCGGAGGTCTTCTAACAGATTGGTGCCTACGGTTGCTGTCCCACCCGTGCCTCCCTCTCCTCCCACGCCTCCTGGGGATGACTTGTCTGGGGGTGAACCCATGCAGCTGGGGTTTGCTCGCCTGTCCGAGGGGGAGAGGGCACTCCGGAGACGCGAGGGCCGATGCATGTACTGTGGTCTCGGTGGGCATTTTCGGTTGGCATGTCCGAACTGTCCGGGAAAACGCTCGTACCTGAAATCCTGTCGGGGGCAGATCTTGGGTGGAGTCTCCTCGTCCCCGGTTTCCCGTGTTGACAAACCACTGATCACTGTTGTCCTCTCCTGGGTCGGGGGCTCGGTGACGACCCAGGCGTTGGTGGACTCTGGTGCTGGTGGTTTGTTCATTGATAGTGTGTTCGCTGCCGCCAATTCCATTCCTCTGCAGGCTCGAGGTTCCCCACTGGCTCTTGAGGCGATAGACGGCAGACCCCTTCTGCCGCCACACGTGACTCATGAGACCCTTCCAGTGGGGATAGCCATTGGTGCCGTTCACAGAGAGTCGGTCTGCCTCCAGGTTATTTCGTCTCCACACTACTCGGTGGTCTTGGGGTACCCCTGGCTCCAGAAGCATAATCCGACTTTCGATTGGAGATCGGTCGAGATCCTCTCGTGGTCACCGCAGTGTGGGGCTAGTTGCATCCATGGGCCTGTCAAGTTGCTGTGTACTTCCTCGGACTCTCTGTTGCCTCCTGAATACGAGGAGTACCGGGATGTATTCGATAAGGTGCGCGCAGTTGCCCTACCTCCGCACCGCCCATACGATTGTGCCATAGAGTTACAATCTGGTGCCGTTCCTCCTCGTGGCAAAGTCTATCCACTGTCGGTAGCGGAGAATGAGGCCATGGAGGAGTACGTGAGGGAGGCGCTTTCACGCGGACACATTCGCAAATCTTCGTCCCCGGCAGGGGCTGGATTTTTCTTTGTGAAAAAGAAGGGCGGTGAGTTGAGGCCTTGCATCGATTACAGGGGTCTCAATCGCATCACGATCAAGAACGCTTACCCGATACCCTTGATTTCCGAGCTGTTCGATCGCCTTAAAGGGGCCACGGTCTTTACCAAACTCGACCTGAGGGCGGCATATAACCTGGTAAGGATCAAGGCGGGCGATGAGTGGAAGACCGCGTTTAACACCAGGACCGGTCATTATGAATCCTTGGTTATGCCCTTTGGGTTGTGCAATGCGCCCGCAGTCTTTCAGGAATTCATCAACGATGTTTTCCGTGACCTGTTGCAGCAGTGTGTGGTGGTCTATTTGGATGACATCTTGGTATATTCTGAATCCATGGAGGCCCACATTCTGGATGTCAGACGAGTGTTGCAACGGTTACGAGAGAACAAGCTGTTCGGTAAGCTTGAGAAATGCGAATTTCACCGATCCCAGGTAACCTTCTTAGGTTACATCATTTCCGCTGAGGGGTTCTCCATGGATCCTGAGAAGGTTTCTGCTGTCTTACAGTGGCCCCAGCCCAGTGGTCTTCGTTCCCTGCAGCGCTTTTTGGGCTTCGCCAATTATTATCGGAAGTTCATCAGGGACTTTTCCATGCTGGCCAAGCCTCTCACGGATCTGACCAGGAAGGGCAGTAATTCCCAGGTCTGGCCGCTCGAGGCCATCCGAGCTTTTGAGGCCCTAAAGTCAGCCTTTGTGTCGGCTCCGATTCTGTCGCATCCCAACCCTGGGTTGCCCTTTGTCCTCGAGGTGGACGCGTCTGAGACGGGAGTAGGCGCCCTTCTGTCTCAGCGTAGAACACCAGAGGGTCCTCTGCTACCTTGTGGGTTTTACTCCCGGAAACTGTCTTCCGCGGAGTGCAACTATCAGATTGGTGACAGGGAGTTATTGGCCATCGTGCAGGCCCTTAAAGAATGGAGGCACTTGCTCGAGGGTTCGGTGGTTCCGGTTCTCATCCTGACGGACCACAAGAATCTGACCTACCTTTCTGAGGCCAAGAGATTGACACCACGTCAGGCCAGATGGGCTCTGTTCTTGTCACGTTTTAATTACGTGGTCTCCTACCTACCCGGTTCCAAGAACATCAGGGCGGATGCCTTATCACGGCAGTACTCCGAGCTGTCCAGGGAGGAGTCGATTCCGACTTCGGTCATACCTCCGAATCAGATCCTGGCCGCCATTCGCACCAGCCTGACCTCTCCCCTGGGTGAGCAGATTTTGGCGGCTCAATCTGGTGCTCCCTCTGGGAGACCCAACGGCAGATGTTTTGTGCCTGAGGAGTTGCGCACTCGGTTGTTGCGAACCTACCATAACTCCAAGACCGTGGGGCATCCTGGAAAGAATCAGCTGTCCTGGGCTGTTTCACGTCTGTTCTGGTGGCCTTCCCTACGTTCCGACATCGCCGCATATGTAGCGGCATGCTCCGTTTGTGCCCAGAGTAAGTCCCCTCGGCACCTTCCGTTGGGCCTTCTGCAACCCATAGCCACCGGGGAGCGCCCATGGTCACACCTGGGGATGGATTTCATTGTGGACCTCCCTGCATCCCGAGGCCATACGGTCATTCTCATGATTGTGGATCGGTTTTCCAAAATGTGCCACTATGTTCCTCTCAAGAAGTTACCCTCTGCACAAGAGTTGGCCACGATTTTTGCCAGGGAGGTCTTCCGGTTGCACGGTTTGCCCAAGGAGATTGTGTCGGATCGGGGGAGTCAGTTTGTGTCCAGGTTCTGGCGCGCCTTTTGCTCCCAGTTGGGGATTCATCTCTCCTTCTCCTCGGCCTACCACCCTCAGTCCAATGGGGCCGCAGAACGATCCAATCAGGCCTTGGAGCAATTCCTTCGTTGCTATGTCTCCGACCACCAAGACAATTGGGTTGACCTCCTGCCTTGGGCTGAGTTTGCCAGGAACACGGCGGTGAACTCTTCCTCTGGGACGTCTCCCTTCATGGCCAATTATGGGTTCCAACCTGCCGTGTTACCGGAGGTATTCTCTCCCCAGGATATTCCGGCTGTGGAGGATCACCTTTCCGTCCTACGTGCTTCTTGGGTACAGATCCAGAAGTCTCTTGAGGTCTCTGCGCAGCGCCAGAGACTCCAGGCTGATCGCAAACGAGCGCCTGCTCCTTCCTACCAGGTCGGAGACCGTGTATGGTTGTCCACCCGCAACCTCAACCTTCGAGTGCCCACTCCCAAGCTGGCGCCTCGCTTTGTTGGTCCCTTCCGAGTGCTTCGCAGGGTAAACCCGGTAGCCTATGCCCTTGCGCTTCCTCCTGGCATGCGGATCTCCAACGTGTTTCATGTCTCCCTGTTGAAGCCACTGGTGTGTAATCGTTTCACTTCCTCGGTTCCTCGGCCTCGTCCGGTCCAAGTGGGCAATCGTGAGGAATATGAGGTGAGCAATATCCTGGACTCACGCCTGGTCCGCGGTCGGTTGCAGTTTTTGGTCCATTGGCGTGGTTATGGTCCAGAGGAGCGTTCCTGGGTTCCCTCCGCAGATGTCCATGCTCCTGCCTTGCTCCGAGCCTTCCACGCACGCTTCCCTCAGAAACCGTTTTGTGCTCCGCGGAGGAGGGGCCCTTGAGGGGGAGGTACTGTCATGGTCTTACCTTCTTGCTGTTCTCCTTCGTTTGACATGTGCTGGCGGCCATCTTGGTTTCTGGGTTTCTTGTAGCCTTCCACCCTGCGGCTCCTCCTTCCCACTGGGAGGAGCTGGATGCCTAGCTCATATATATAGGAGGTCTGTGGCTTCAGTTCCTTGCTTGGTCCTCTTGTGTACACATGCTTCTAAGACTGCTGCTGCTTCTGGTTCCTGACCTCTGGCTTCGCAAAGACTCTGCTCGGTTTCACCATCCGTTTGGACTTTTGCTTTACAGCTTTATTTTCAATAAAGCCTTCTTATTTTCTCTTATCTCTTGTTGTACGTCTGGTTCATGGTTCCGTGACACTAAGAAGGCATCAAAACTATGAATTAACACATGTGGAATTATATACATAACAAACAAGTGTGAAACAACTGAAATATGTCATATTCTAGGTTCTTCAAAGTAGCCACCTTTTGCTTTGATTACTGCTTTGCACACTCTTGGCATTCTCTTGATGAGCTTCAAGAGGTAGTCACCTGAAATGGTCTTCCAACAGTCTTGAAGGAGTTCCCAGAGATGCTTAGCACTTGTTGGCCCTTTTGCCTTCACTCTGCGGTCCAGCTCACCCCAAACCATCTCGAGTGGGTTCAGGTCCGGTGACTGTAGAGGCCAGGTCATCTGGCGCAGCACCCCATCACTCTCCTTCATGGTCAAATAGCCCTTACTTTCAAAGTTTTCCCAATTTTTCGGCTGACTGACTGACCTTCATTTCTTAAAGTAATGATGGCCACTCATTTTTTCTTTACTTAGCTGCTTTTTTCTTGCCATAATACAAATTCTAACAGTCTATTCAGTAGGACTATCAGCTGTGTATCCACCTGACTTCTCCTCAACGCAACTGATGGTCCCAACCCCATTTATAAGGCAATAAATCCCACTTATTAAACCTGACAGGGCACACCTGTGAAGTGAAAACCATTTCAGGGGACTACCTGTTGAAGCTCATCAAGAGAATGCCAAGAGTGTGCAAAGCAGTAATCAAAGCAAAAGGTGGCTTCTTTGAAGAACCTAGAATATGACATATTTTCAGTGGTTTCACACTTGTTTGTTATGTATATAATTCCACATGTGTTAATTCATAGTTTTGATGCCTTCAGTGTGAATCTACAATTTTCATAGTCATGAAAATAAAGAAAACTCTTTGAATGAGAAGGTGTGTCCAAACTTTTGGTCTGTACTGTACGTGACCGAATGTGGCTCCTTGCCGCATCCTCATGTGCATGTATGTGATGGGATCGGGCGGGTGCAGGAGCTGCACCTGCCTGATCTGCAGCACGGGCCCGGCTGTTACCGATCAGTAACAGCTGGGCCCCTGCTGCATCCGCCGGCATTGCTGTGTGCGGTGATGCCGGAGGATTAACCCTTTCACGTGCAGTGGTCAGCGCTGACCGCGGCACGTGCGGGGAATACAGAGGGAGGGGGCTCCCTCTGACTCCATCGCCCCCCCCCGCGCTGCGCTGGCAGAGGGTCGATGGTTGCCATGGCAGCCCTGATGCCTTACACAGGCATTGTAGCTGCCAGCCTACGGAAGCTCAGGAGGTCCAGCCTGAGCGCTGGGTCTCCTAGGCAACTGTCAGCCTCTCACTGCGTGAGAGGCTGACAGTTCAATTCAGTGCAATATTGAAACAGGGATCAAACCCTGAAAAGGTGAAGTCCCAAAGTGGGACAAATATAAAAAGTAAAATAAAGTGAAAAATAAGAAAATGTAAGTTTCAAGTAAAAAAAATAGTACTTTTTCCAAAATAAAGTAAATTTATTTTTTTTTAAATAGGGAAAAAAAGAAAAGTAGACAGCTCGTATAGACCAGCTCTATAAAAATATCACATGACATAACCCCTCAGGTGAACACTGTCAAAAAAGTAAAATAAAAACTGTGCTAAAAAAACATTTTTTGGTCACCTTGCATCACTAAAAGTGCAAACCAAGCGATCAAAAAGGCTTTTCCCCACCAAAATAGCATCAATCTCACCTCATCCCGCAAAAAATAAGCGCCTATATAAAGCAATCGCCCAAAAAATAAAAAAAAACTATGGCCCTCAAACTATGGAGACACTAAAACATGATATTTTTTTTGTTTCAGAAATATTAGTGTATAAAACTTTAATAAATAAAAAAAGTAGACATATTAGGTATTGCCACGTCCCTAACGACCTGATGTATAAAGAGTTATTTAATATAATACGTCTCAGCCTGAAAGAACGTTAAAAGTGATAATAATAAAGATTTTATTAGAATCAATTGAAAAAGGGGGGTTTAGAAAATTTATATTAAATCAGGCATACAGGAGATCAGAGATGTGGAGAGGGATTGGATAATTAACCATCCACCACTCTGATAGCCTGAATAGTAGCCTGTTGCTTGCTAACACTATATTCTCACACTGATATAGGTGTAGTCTGCAGCAACCAGGCTAAAGTGCCGCTACACGGGGAGCAGGGACTGAACAGAGAGTCTGAACAGCTGATGTGGGTATTAGTACACCCTTAAACGCTGCCCTGCCTAGTGAGCGATATGTAGCACATCAGATCGCTCAATGCGTTTCTACATGACTAGAATATGTCATGTTTCATCAGGAGCGATACATTAGTATAATTTATCGGATGTGAACAGAGATGCCACACTTTTGCGTGCATACATCGGCGCTGTGATTGCCGTGTGCGGCCGAGCACACGCCGGATAGAAATAATCTAAGACCCGCCCCAGGAGGTGTGTGCCATCATGGAGCACCAATCAGGGAGAAAGGCGCGTCATCCGACACGCCCCCTGACGCGGCCACATGAAAATGGGGCGTAATACACTCTGGGAATGCGCTCAAGCATCTGGGGGAAAGAAACATATGCGATCTAGATAGTCGAGTGTCAAAACTGTATATGGCTACTTGGCTTATACAAGAAGGGCCTAACTAGAGAGGACTACACAGTATAGTGGTAAAATTAACCACTCTACTCTTACCTAAATGGAGAAAAGCCACTGTGGTGGAGCAAGACAGCCCATATACAATATGGGATGTGGATGAATTCATAAATAAGACCACCCGGTACATATATCGCAATGCAAATCTGTGGTCATATGATACTGATAGAACATCACACACAACAGGACCACGACAACCGTCCCAATAACCTGCTAAATAAAGCAGGAAAATGAGACCCCCTCATTAAGTCCCTTGGAGTGTACGGTGTCTAACTTGAAAATCCATTCAGTTTCTTTGCGGAGCAGCGACACATCAATGTCCCCTCCACAAACGGATTTCACAATGGGTTCAATTCCTTGAACCTTGAGTACATTTGGATTGCCGCCATGATGGTCGCATACATGGCGTGCCACAGATGTATCACGGTTGTTTTTAATGTCAAGTAGGTGTTCGCTGATCCGTCTCCTCAATTCGCATCTGGTCTTCCCTACGTATTGTAGACCACACTGGCAGGTCAGTAAGTACACAACTCCCACTGATGTGCATCTAATGAAGGATCGGATAGAGAATCTTTCCTTCGTCACTTGGCTAGTAAAGAATGTCCCTTTCATAATATTGCCACAGATGACACATGCCCCGCATGGAAAGGTCCCAGTCAATGTATTTTTGAGCCATGTATCTGGTGTTGGATGTAGGTAGGTACGATGAACCAGACGGTCGCGTATATTAGAGCTTTGACGGTATGTAATAGAGGGACGGTCTGACACCAAATCTCCAATGTCCGGATCAGACAGTAGGATGGGCCAGTGTTTCTGAAGGATCTCACGTACCTGTTTCTGTGCTTTATCGTGCGTGGCTATAAATCTCGGAGTATTCTGACCCTGTATCTTTATAAAGTGTATAAAACTTTAATAAATCAAAAAAGTAGACATATTAGGTATTGCCACGTCCCTAACGTCCTGCTCTATAGAAATATCACATGAGTTAACCCCTCAGATGAACACTGTAAAAAAATAAAAAAAATAAAAAACTTGTAAAAAAAAAAGCCATCACAAAAAATGAGACCCTACCTAAGACAATCGCCCAAAAAATAAAAAAAACTATGGCTCTCAGAATATGGAGACACTAAAACATTATTTTCTTTGTTTCTTTGTTCGCCTGTACGATACTCCTGCTCCTGAGGGCAACAGCCTCAATAGTGTCACTGGGCATGCGCCGAGCCCAGTGATGTAATCAGAGCGCTGTTGCCCTCTGGAGCAGGAGTATCGTACAGGCGCAGGCACTCAGCGATACTGCGCCTGCGCAGGATTTCAGAGTCCAAGAGAGGAGGAAGCAAGGACGGTGCAGTGAATAAATTAAATGACGTAGTGGAGGGGGCGGCGCCGTTCGGCAAGGATGTAGGAGTACATTTATTTCTTAGGAGGCGTGCTGGGCTTGGAAGAAAGGCGGGCTGGGCACTGCAGGGGGCGTTACTGGGCACTAGAGCAGAGTAATAACGCCCCTCTGGGCACCTTGAGACTTAATTTGCATATCAGAAAAATTGCTTTTTCATCTGAATGAAAAGTTGAATAAAAGAAAGCAGACACATGCTGGAATGAAGGTGCTTTATTGCACATTGCTATGTTAACAGTTTTATATGGTCAAAATAGGTGACAGATTCCCTTTAATAAATAAAATAAAAAATACATATTAGGTATCGTCGCGTCCAGAATCACCTGCTGTATAACAATATCACATGAACTAACAACTCAAATGTTTGTTGTTTAAGGAAGAATAATTTACATTCACTCTTTTCCTTAAGGTGCATCAAATACAATCTACCGTACCTCTGCGCATCCACTCTTTCCTATTCTCCTCAAAGGGGTCAGATGTGTAAGAGCTCTGAGCCTCTTTACAGCTGATACTCAGTTCTACCTCTTTGCGCTGTGAGTCTTTTTTAATATATGATATGGAGGACCTTAGGCAGCCCCGCAAGTATGCCATCAGTGTTTCCCAAATTAAAAGCTCATCCGCCAACCCATCATGCACTTCAAAAAAACATCCTAAGTTGGTCTGGAATTCTATCATTGATGGACATAAGAGATAACCAAAATGGGTCTATATGCATCTTATTTCTATGTTTAATATTATCAGGCAATGGGATTTTCGCTAACACAGTGGCGTGATCTGAGACTCCCTGGGGGCCGTGCCATATGTCATCCAAATCCGGACACACATTGGCATTACCCAGGATGTAGTCAATTTTAGACAATGCTGGGGTAAAGCAGGTGTATTCCGTCTGCAGGGGATGTCTCTCCCGCCACATGTCAATCCAAACCAGCTCAACAGAGAGTCTAGAAAGGATGGTGTTAGAGGAACGCAAAACTCCATCATGTGTACCATTCTGGAATCTTTCGAGTCCGTTATTCATTACCATATTAAAATCTCCCATGCTTATCATTCTAATATTGGGGTACTGCGCCACAAATCCCGGCATAGCATGTAGTACCGCAGTATTAGCGGGAGGGGGATTATATATGTTTATTACTATATAGGGAACACAATTGATAAAGGCATATATAAAAATGTATCGGCCTTCAGGATCTATTACTGTTTGTTGCACTTCCCATCTGAGACATTGATGTACCAATAGGGCTACCCCCCTAGAATACGAGTTCCCGTATGCATTAACAGACCATTGGACCCAGGGTTTCTGAATCCTCCCTCCAGTTTCACCCGTTTGATGTGTCTCCTGTAGTCCCACTATATGTGGGTTATGTTGACGGATGTGTGAGAACACTGCTATTCTCTTTCTGGGGCACCCTAATCCTCTCGCATTCCAGGTCATAACTTTTAGAGCTGCCATAGTTGTAGCTGTAGATACCTCCCAAAATGGCTTCCATTGTTAAAATCTGAGCAGAGCCCCTCGTCATCTCTCTCCTTATATCCACTTATCCGCAACTGCAGGCCAATAGAGATAACAAACCGTACCTTGTCGAAAGAAAACATTGTATAAAACAACATACATAACATATATAACCAAAACCAAATAGTCTGGATGGAAAACACTCCATCTTGCTTCATAACTACAGTATATGGTCAGGGACCTGCATACTTTAACTAGTTGGACTTCCTATGCAGGTATCTGCCCGTGTTCCCATTGCTCATTAAAGTGTGGCGATGAACAATTACCACCAGGCAGGAGGTTATTGCAGTCAGTTGCAGCCAAGTAATAACCGCAGTTTGCGGCAGCAACGATAAAAGTAGATACAGCTACAGCTGACGCTGTATCAGACCGAGGGGACGGGCCAGGGATAGCCTGCTAACCTGGTAGATAAATGGCAAGTTAATACGAGTATACTGTTGAATATTACACTAGGCAGTTTGCTATGTCAGGTCTAGGAGCCTTCACAAGAACCCAGGCTGCCATAGCAACCGATTAGAACACTGCGATTTTGACACAAGGGCTGTGATTGGAGGACAAAGGGAGCCTCTTCTTCTGTTTTTCCGATCCCATATGGTGGGCACTATTGCCTGGGGAACCTGAGGGACTAAATGTCTGGGATTGGAGTCATCTCCAATCCTGGTTGTTGTGGCCATATGTCAGCTGTGCTACATACCCAGGACCCATTGCATATAGAGGGGGATCAGCTTGTGTCTATCCATTCCTCATGCACCTTGGACCTGCAGGGATGTCTGCATCCGTGAATCGGTTAAGGATTTTTGTGGTCCCCGATTGTTTACAGCAAACACCCAGTTTGCACAGAGTCTCCACAGAAAAAAAAAAAAAACTTTTGAAAAATGCAGAATGAAATTGCGGACGTGTGAATGGAGCCTTAGAGCAGCTTTTCCTGAGCATTAAGAGTTTGAGAAGTCAGACCTGTGGCAATTGCTGGGAGCTCCTCCTACTGGTAAGTGACAGGTCCGGCCGGGAGCTCCTCCTACTGGTAAGTGACAGGTCATGTCACTTACCAGTAGGAGG
Source organism: Bufo bufo (assembly GCF_905171765.1). Classification (NCBI taxonomy): domain Eukaryota; kingdom Metazoa; phylum Chordata; class Amphibia; order Anura; family Bufonidae; genus Bufo; species Bufo bufo. The sequence goes on along the minus strand of NC_053389.1, from coordinate 598,970,530 downwards.
AGCTCCCGGCCGGACCTGTCACTTACCAGTAGGAGGAGCTCCCGGCCGGACGCAGAGATCGCAGCTCGCAGGTAAGTATAATGGACCTGGTTCTACAAATTGCTAAGTAACCATGGCAACCGGGACTGCAGTAGCTTCCTGGTTGCCATGGTTACCGATCGGAGCCCCAGCGATTAAACTGGGACTCCGATCGGTACACTCCGCTGCCACCAATGATAGGGGGGAGATTTTAATTAGGAGGGGGAGGGAGGGGAGAAGGCCCACTGGCCACCAACGAGTTAACTACAGGGGAGGGAGGGGGGGCCCACTGGCCACCAACGAGTTAACTACAGGGGAGGGAGGGGGGGCCCACTGGCCACCAACGAGTTAACTACAGGGGAGGGGGGGGGGGCGGCCGCACTGGCCACCAAGGAGTTAACTACAGGGGAGGGAGGGGGGGGCCGGCCACACTGGCCACCAATGTGTTAACTACAGGGGGGGGGGGCTGCCCCCTGCTGCCTGGCAGCACCTGCCAGGCAGCAGGGGGCAGTCATGTACACAGTTCTTTTAGTATATTCTAACCTGAAGCGTCCCCATCACCATGGGAACGCCTCTGTGTTAGAATATACTGTCGGATTTGAGTTTCACGATGTAACTCAAATCCGACAGTATATTCTAACATAGAGGCGTTCCCATGGTGATGGGGACGCTTCAAGTTAAAATATACCATCGGATTGGAGAAAACTCCGATCAGATGGTATATTAACTCCTGACTTTACATTGAAAGTCAATGGGGGACGGATCCGTTTGAAATTGCACCATATTGTGTCAACGTCAAACGGATCCGTCCCCATTGACTTGCATTGTAATTCAGGACGGATCCGTTTGGCTCCGCACGGCCAGGCGGACACCAAAACAACTTTTTTTTCTTGTCCGTGGATCCTCCAAAAATCAAGGAAGACCCACGGACGAAAAAACGGTCACGGATCACGGAAAAATGGAACCCCGTTTTGCGGACCGCAAAAAAATACGGTCGTGTGCATGAGGCCTTATAGTGTCAACTTCAAACGGATCTGTCCCCATTGACTTACATTGTAAGTCTGGACGGATCCGTTTGCCTCCGCATGGCCAGGCGGACACCCGAACGCTGCAAGCTGCGTTCAGGTGCCCGCCTGCTGAGCGGAGCGGAGGACAAACGGAGGACAAACTGATGCATTCTGAGCGGATCCGCGTCCACTCAGAATGCATTAGGACTGGACGGATCCATTCGGGGCCGCTTGTGAGAGCCTTCAAACGGAACTCACAAGCGGAGCCCCGAACGCTAGTGTGAAAGTAGCCTTAGATACTACATCCTTCTCTTCTTGAGGCAGGTCTTGGCTATGGCGGTATATTGTTTGCAGTTGTCTGGCTTGTGTTTTATTTCTGCTGAAAGGTTTCTCTAAATATCAGGACTGCTAAAATAAAGAGACTTGTGATGACCAAGTTTTTCTTTTTTTTATAATGTATTTTGACACCAACGTTATCTATCATGTCAGGCAGTTAGTGGTAAAGTTTTAGTTTTAAGTAATGGTAACTGCTATCTCAGACTTCTAGCAATAGCACTAGATTTTCTGTACACCTGGTTTTAATGGAGAACAGACATAAAATATTACTATGGTGCCTAGTACATAGGGACAGCTGGATGGCTTGCTGCTGGGAACTTCAGCCAAGGAATAGCATTACATTTATCAAAAAAAATATCTGTGTGATCCAAATGGATTTTCTCTGGTCTGATAAATGCAGCCTTTGTGTTTGCCATAAGATGTGCACATCGGAACTATGGGTTATACTGTGCACAGCATACAATCCTATTACTGCAATGCTAAGAAAATATCCATACAGTTTCCATATGAAATCAAATATGACAGAATGGGAGAATTCTGTTTTGCATTAACCTCTTTATGACCAGTTTTCCATTTTGCATTTTTATTTTTTACTCTTTGCATTACCGGATCCGTAACTTTTTTTTCCCGTACACATAGTAATATGAGGGCTTGTTTTTTGCAGTTTCCAATATGACCATTTAAGATGCATACGATGTAGTAGGAAGGTGGGAAAAAAAATCCAAATACAGTAGGATGGAAATGAAAAAAAAAATGCAATGGGTTCCTTTTTTATAGTGTTCCCTATGCCGTAAAACTGACCTGTTGCCTTCATTCTCAGTACGACAACAGTGATACCACATTTATATAGTTTTTCTTGTTTTTCAATACTTAAAAAAAAATATATATAAATTATTATTTTCTTTTCATTATCATATACTGACCCCCAAAAAAACCTTTCTACAGTATATTTAAGTCTATGGAGCTGTGTGGAGGCAGATTTTTTGCAGGGTGATCTGTAGTTTTACTGATACCACCAGGCTTGGACTGGCCCACAGGGGAGCCTGTGAATCCCCCTATCTGCTACACAAGTAGCACATGGCACAACACACTGACTGCACTACATACAGTGTAAGCATCTTAACCAGCCTATGCGATAGCTGTAGATAGCTGTACAGTGCCCCCATAGTTTATTTTACTGTTGAGTCCTAGGCACCTCAGTCCATCATTGGATACAATTTTGAGGTGTATACTGTATGTAGAATGGAGTTGCTGTATGGAGAGTGAGAGGCTGCCATATCAACTGAACAGCTTCCTCGATTTTGGCACCGAGGAGGGGTTTAGGCCCTGGGAGCACAGGGCTCCTAAGGCTTGAGAGCTCGATGCAATGTTCACAGTTGAAATCTGTATCTTAGGCATTAAATGTTCATTATCAGCATTATCTGCGATCACTGACATTTCCTCCAGGTATTTGCTATAAAAAACAGCAGAAAGCCGGGGATTATGATGCCCGCTCAGCTTCTGAACAGATGCAATCTTTAAAGTTCCGACTTCTGCCGTACATGTACGGCGTAGTTTAGGAAGGGGTTAAATAGTAAAGTAAACCATTAAGACCCATATATATGTAATAATAATCTAGGCTCAGAAATAAATCTACTCTCAATAGATTAAAGGGAATCTGCCACCACTTTGATGCTGCTAGGTTCTAACAGTTCCAGCGCATGCCAATGAGTCCTGATATTCATGAGCTCATGGGTGCCCTCACCCTGAATCAGCAGCAGGTGGGCCGGAAGAGCCAGGAGCTCAGATTTTAGCAAATGGCTGAGTCAATTAAAAGGGTTATCCAATTTCTGAAACAGCCTCCCCATGTGCCTGGCCCCTCACAGGTAATATACTTACCCTGCTCCCCGCTCCCGGCACCGCTCCTGTTCCCCTCACTGCCACTTCTCTGTGCAAATAAAAACATCCGGTGTCGGGGGGGATCAGCCAATGGCAGGCGGGGATGGGGACGAGCCTCCCTAGCATCACCCACGATGCTAGGGAGGCTCCTCTCCGTCCCCGCCTGCCTTTGGCTGCTCCCCAAACCCAACACAGGATGTTTTCATCCGAGTACAGGGAGAAGCAGCAGCTGCGGTATGGGGACCAGGTGCGACGCCAGGAGTGGGGAGCGGGGTAAGTATATTACCTGTGAGGGGCCCGGCACATGGGGCATTTTGCTAAGGGGACCTGTCACTAGTTTATGTTGCCCATAGTTAGAACACTATAATACTGGTAGCGCAGTCCCTTTCAGTGGACCCCCCCTAGAACAACCAGCCATATTTATTTATTTTTAATCCTTCAGGGCACCGCCTATCACCACAGGCGGCACGGCCCTGGATGTAATTGCGGCGGCCGCGGCGGTGGTGGTGGGGGGCCGGGGGGGCAGTAGGAGTACTAGGAGATGAGCGCTTCCATTGTGGAAGCGCTCATCTCCATATCTAATCCATCTGTATCGCCGTCCTTAGGACAGCGATACAGATGCCTGTGCTATGCTGCGGCAGGGGAGGGAGAGGTGTGTCCCTCCCCTGTTCTTCTGATAGGCACTAATGCCTGCAGCCTATCAGAGGCCGGCTCAGGCGGCGCGATGACATCATCATCACGTGCCTGAGCCGGGCAGCACACAGCAGGGACACAGGCCGGAAGAGCCTGCATCGCATCGCTGCTGATGGAGGTAAGTATCAGTGTATTTTTTTTTTGTTTCTTGTTTTTTTGGAGGGGGGGAGCTGGCACTATGGGGGCACTAAAGGGGAGAATGGCACTATGGGGCATCTGGTGGCACTTTTTACTGGCACATTATGGGGGGGGGGCACCATGGGGCAGAGGAGCACTATGGGGGCTCTAAAGGGACTTTTTTTTTTTTTTTTACACATTATGGGGGGCACTATAGGGGAAAACGGCACTAGGGGGCATCTGGTGGCACTATAGGGGCATTATTTGGGGGGCACCATGGGGGAGAGGAGCACTATGGGGGCTCTAAAGGGGATTTTTTTTTTACACATTATGAGGGGCACTATAGGGGAGAACGGCACTATGGGGCATCTGGTGGCACTATAGAGGCATTATTTGGGGGCACTATGGGGAAGTGGGGGTTCTAAAGGGGCCTTTTTTTCTTATTGGCACATGGGGGCATTATGGCATCTGGTGGCACTAAGGGGGCATTTTTTACTGGCACATTATGGGAGGCACTATAGGGGAGGGCGGCACTATGGAGGAGTGGAGCACTATTGGGGCATATGGTGGCACTTTGAAGGGGCATTTTTTACTGGCACATTATGGGGCGGCACCATGGGGGAGAGGAGCACTATGGGGGCATCTGGGGGGTCTAAAGGGGCTTTTTTTTATTGACATATTATGGGGGCACTATAGGGGAGAATGGCACTATGGGGCATCTGGTGGCACTATAGGGGCATTATTTGGGGGCACTAAGGGGAAGTGGGGGCTCTAAAGGGGCCTTTATTCTTATTGGCACATTATGGGGGCATTATGGCATCTGGTGGCACTAAGGGGGCATTTTTTTACTGGCACATTATGGTAGGCACTATAGGGGAGAGCGACACTATGGGGGAGTGGAGCACTATTGGGGCATATGGTGGCACTTAGAAGGGGCATTTTTTACTGGCATATTATAGGGGACACTATGGGGAAGGGGGAGAGGAGCACTATGAGGGCATTTATGGGGCACTATATAGGGGTATTTTAAACTGGCATACATTATGGGGACATTAGCTCAACAGCGGGCACTAAGCGGGGGTATTTCATGTACTGTCATATTGTAGGGAGAATTATTAGTACTAGGAGGTATTATGCGGAGCTTTGCTAATACTAGGGGGCTATGAGGAACATGATTACTAGTATGGGCACTATAGGGGCATTATTACTACTAAGTGTGCTCTGGCAGAGAATTATTTCTATTTTGGGGAGCCCTGTTACTTTGGGGGGCACCCTGCCACAGTATCAGCTTAGCACAATAATTTTTGGGGGACATTATCTTTATACTATTAGTGTCTGGGCGCAGTTATTTTTTTAGAGCACTGTGTGCCAATAATTGTTGAAGGGGGCACTATCTGTGTGGTAGTAGTATTTCCAGGGGGACTGTTTCTGCAGTATAGTATTGGGGGCACAGCGGGCACAGTATTGGGGGTGGCAGGAAAGGGTGTTCAGAAGATGTGAAGATGATGGAAATGTGGGAAACTAATGTCTGTTTGTTAATCTCTGCAGAGATGGGAGATGGCTGAAAAATCATCATGGCGGTCTGGTCTGAATGGAGAAGATGAGGAAAGAGATCGTCTACAACAAAGGTGACATCACTGGATGTAAGAGGTATGGGGCGCTATGTAGGAGAGGAGATGCTCCGTCTCCTCCCCCTGCCATTTGCAGAAGGAGGATTCAGAGCTGTGTGAGGACGACCAAAGGGGGCAGCAGGCCACGGGCGGGTGACAGATGGTGGGCGAACCACAGGCCTTGAGCAGGATCTGGGGAGGTAGGAGAGCGGAGGAGCTTCCTGGCTGTGAAGCAGGCAGTGCAGCCAGGACGGGCCCCCCCTCTCCGTATGATGTGTAGACAGGCCTCAACTATAGAATGTCAGCTGTACAGTGTTTGTTGGGAGTGGCCTATTATATGTAGGAGGGGCTTTTAATAATGGGCGGGGCCAAAAAAATTGCCGCATTGTTATTTTCCTCCAGGGCTTTTAGAATCGCCAAGTAAAAGAATCAGCGCAACACACTACACCCCTTCCCTGCATTTTTAAATATAAAGGGGGCTTTGAAAAATTGAATTAGCACAGCGCACTACACATGCCACATTTTTTTGCCTTTCGGACCCCCCCTAGACAGAATTCCTGGGTGCTCCCCTGGTCCCTTTAACACTAAAAGTGCAGTTTATAAGTCCTTTCTTCTGTGGACTGCAATATCCTGAGATTCTGAATGCAGAGTGTAGTTATAGGGGGTAAAGCAGTACAATACCAGTCATGCTTGTGGCCTGGTTGCTGAGAGAGCCTAAGAAGACACCAATATTATAGATGGCATATAGTTAGTGTTGAGGGAATTTTCGAAAAATTCAATTCAGCTGCTTCACTGAATTTCACAAAGAAATTTGCCTTGTGATGAATCACTTCGTCACAAAGCGCATTTCTTTGTAAGTAGCAGGTACAATGATGGGGAATGTCCAGTGAGGGCTTCTTAGGGGTTAATCCGTTAAAAAAAAATACGTATTTATTTGAGCTCAAAGAGGCCACGGTAGCTAAAGATGAGCGAATCGGGGGCGTGGCCGAGCCAGCATGGAGTGAGGAAGCAGGATTGCAGTGCTCCTACAAAATCCTGTGAAATATCCTTTATACACCTGGCATAATCGGGGTTTTTTGAACGCATTCACTATATGTTGGACCCCTTCATACTTGGGGACACTCTGCCCGGTGCTGGATTGCTGAGTTTTGGCTGTGGTGCTGTGGATGCCGACGGATTGAGGGAGAGGAGCAGAGGGACGCAAACTGAGGAAAGTGTGGAGTGAGGCCGGGACACGATCCGCCACAAGGTACACAGTGCAGGTACGGCTTGCTGAAAGTTGCTAACAACTTACCTTGGACTGCTGCCGATACCTGCTGCAATCTTGAGCCGAAGACCGAGGCGGGAAGAAGCCGCGCAGTGGGCGCCATCTTGCCGTTAAGTGTATGTGCAGCGGCGCTCCTCTCTGCCCCAGCAAACGGAGTGGATCGGCGAAACGCTCTGTATCTCCCTACTTCCACTATTATCCTGAAGTTCTGCAGTGGTAATCCTGTTAGGAGTCCTTATATATGAAAGCTGCAGAGTTCACCACAGTTTATATGAAAGTTTAATGGTGGTGCTGGTGTACTTATCCCCCTCCCCCCTGAGGAATGTAAAGATATCTGGCAGTCTACTTGGCTGTGTGGCAGGACTTGCTGAATTTAATAAAGCCTCATCTTGATTTGCTGCATGAGTGACAAACCCCAGCAGATCTTTAAAGTGTCTGTGGACTATTTCTATGGGCCGCAAAACTTCTTCTGTGGCTCCATCATCTGTTAAACGATTCATGGACGCCATGAGTCAAACTGAACAGGAAAGTGAGGGGTCTCCTGTCCCTGGTTCCTCTGCTGAAGCCTCTCAAATTATGAAAGCTATAGCTGCCTGTCAAGCTGCTCTTACATCAAAGATAGACCATCTACAGTCTGACCTTAGCTGTTTGCGACACGATTTTGACAAAATACGCGAAAGAACATCTGCAGTGGAGCAAAGAGTGAGTGATGTGGAAGATGCGTCCAGAGCAGCTGGAAATAACACCAGGCAGCTGCTGCAACAGGTACAGATGCTGCAAGCCAGGGCGGAGGACGCTGAGAACCGCAATAGACGTAACAACGTCCGTATCCTGGGCTTACCGGAGCGAGCAGAAGGGTCTACCCCAGAAATTTTTGCGGAACAGCTCATAAAAGAAGTGTTACATCCCATCTCACTTTCCAGTTGCTTTGTTATAGAAAGGGCACATCGGATTCCAACCAGGCCCTTACCGCCGGGATCCCCTGCTAGACCTTTCATCATGAAGATCCTGAACTACAGGGACAGAGACGCTATTTTGCTAGCTGCTCGACAGAAGGGGAATGTCAGCTATGAGAATGTCCGTTTGTCCTTTTACCCGGACTTTACTGCAGAGGTCCAGAAGAAAAGGAAGCAGTTTACTGAGGTCCGAGCGCGGCTGAGGGACAAAAATGTGAAATATGCCATGATCTACCCTTCTCGCTTGAGGGTGCAGGTTGGGGAAACCGTCCGTTTTTTTAGTACTCCTGAAGAGGCTACTGAATGGATTGAGAGAAATCTAAATGCAAGGCCTCACTGCTGATGGTTTATACTATAGTGTTGGTAGCTGGAGCAAATAATACCTGATTAAATGTTAAATTGTTTTGCTGACAAGATGGTTGGGGGAGGGGGGGAGTATCTGGTTTAAATGCACCATTATTACTCCTGTTAGATTCCCTGTTCATTGACTTTGTCTATTGATCAGATGTTTAATCCCATATTGTTATGCTGGGTGGCAACACCCTGTATGACTATGCACTGTTGTGGGTAGACGTATATACTTGCTTCCTATCACCAACGTACCTATATGGTATATATGTTCTAATGAGTTAGGGTAGGTTATCGTACCCAGGAGTTGCTAGTTTGGGGTGTCAGGCTCAACCATGTTAGGAAGGTTTGGGCAGGGTGGGTTAGGGAGGTTGGGAATGGGTGGGTTGAAGAGAGTTTCTCTGTTGAGGGGTTCTTTGATGTGGATTGTGTGTGTGCGTGAATGTGCCTTCATTGGTCGGAAACTATGGAGATGTTATCTTTGGAAGAATAAATGGCGGTAATTAAGCTACTTTCGTGGAATGTTCGGGGTCTGAATGATAAGATTAAACGGTCTTTAGTGTTCAATTATCTGAAGAGGTATAACCCTGACATAATGTTATTGCAAGAAACGCACCTGCAGGGCCAGAAAGTACTAGCTTTGCGGCGCCCATGGATAGGCCCCACATATCATGCGGTTTACTCAAACCACGCTAGAGGCGTGTCTATTTTAATTGCTAAAAGTCTTCCATTTCAAATACTATCTGTGCAGCTAGACCCTTATGGTAGGTATGTGATTTTACATGCTTGTGTCAGAGGCCTGCAGTACCTATTTGTGGGACTATATATTCCTCCGCCATTCCGCAAAGAGGTCCTAGACTAAAATAGCAGGATTTCCAGCAATACCTTATATTATTATGGGTGACTATAATGCCACTTTAGATCCTATACGGGACAGAAGGGTTCCCCAGGCCTCACACAACAATGTCCTATCACATTGGGCTAATACTTATGATTTAGTAGAGACGTGGCGCTATTTCCACCCCACAGATGCGCAATTCTCTTGCTATTCAGCTTCTACTGGCTCACTCTCTCGTATAGATCTGGCCTTTGTCAGCAGAGACTTATCCCCCTATATCAAGTCTAGTGATTATCTACCGAGAGGAGTTTCAGACCATGCCCCCCTCCTTCTGATACTGTCACAGCCGCTGGCTTCGACTGATAAGCAGTGGCGGTTAAACCCTATGTGGCTCGAGGTATTACCTGTGGTGAGCGAGAGTCTAGATGCAATGGGGAACTACTGGGCAGAAAATGAAGGGTCTACGAATCCTCTGGTAGAATGGGATGCTTTCAAATCAGTAATGAGAGGGGCATTGATTGCTGCTATTGCAACTCATAGAAAGGAACTGAATATCAAACGGATAAAACTAGAGACGGAACTAGCTGATAAGGAGAGGTTATATATACTAGATCCGTGCCCTGAGAAGCAGACTTTGTGGCTTGAGGCGCAGCGTAGGTTTACTTTGCATTTAACTGAATATACTGAGAAGAAACTTTTAAATCAGAGGCAAACTATTTTTTCAGATGGTGATAAGTGTGGCAGGGCCTTGGCGTACTTGACTAGATCTGAGACACAGCAAACGGTGGTGGCGGGAGTTCTGAATGACCAAGGGATCTTATTGAGGGAGCCTAGAGATGTCTGCCGACAGTTTGCCTCCTATTATGAGACATTGTATGCCCCCAAGATCACGTGTACTTCGGAGGAAATTGTCAATTTCTTAGCAGGTATTAATATTCCTTCTTTGGACAGAGATGACAGGGGAGCCCTGGCGGCAGACATATCTGACCTGGAGATTGAAACGGCCATTAGTTCCTTAGCAACCAAGAAAACCCCGGGACCCGATGGATTTCCTGCTGAATGGTATAAGCGATTTTCTAAAGACCTGGTTAGTAGATTTGGGAAGCTGTTGAGGTATGCACTGGAAAGTGGTTCGTTGCCACCGTCCTTTCTGGAGGCAACGATAGTAGTGATTCACAAGTCGGGGAAACCATCTGACCAGTGTAGCTCTTATCGACCTATCTCACTTCTGAATCTTGACGTCAAAATCTTTGCAAAGGTACTGGCGTTAAGATTGCGGGGGGTAATTCTCTCCTTGGTTGGGGTAGATCAATCGGGTTTTATGCCAGGGAAAACCACAGATATTAATTTAAGGCGATTGTTCACTAATCTTCAGGTCAAACATGATAACAGAGGTATGAGGGCTCTTGCGTCCTTAGACAATGAAAAAGCATTTGATTCAGTAGAATGGGAATTTATGTGGGCAGTGCTGACTCAAATGGGCTTTCCGGAGAAATTTCTGTGCTGGTTACAAATGCTTTATAGATCCCCTTCGGCGAGAGTCAGGGTGAATAGGTACACATCGGACTCCTTCCCCTTGGGTAGAGGCACTAGACAGGGCTGCCCTCTCTCCCCCCTGTTATTTGCATTAATTATGGAACCTTTGTCGATACTCATATCCTCTAATTCAGGTATAGAAGGCTGGGAAATAGCTGGAATATCAGAAAAGCTTTCATTATATGCTGATGACATGCTGGTTTACCTAGCAGATTCAGGGAAATCCTTGGATACCCTTTTAGGTGTTGTTGATCAATTTGGGGGTTTCTCGGGTCTCCGTGTGAACTGGGCTAAGTCTAGTCTATGTCTGGTTGATGATGTTGACCCAGCTCGCATTTCGGTGAACAATAAGCTTCAGATTGTGGAGCAATTTACATATTTGGGGATTATTGTTCATAAAGAAGTGGCAAAATTTTATGATTTGAATGTTGCTCCTACAATGCAATCCATTACTCGAAAGCTAGAGGCTTGGGAAAACCTTCCTTTAACTCTGATTGGGCGTATCAATGTGGTAAAAATGATTCTTCTCCCAAAATTGCTATACTTATATAGGGCTGCACCAGTGTTACTCCCCAAGAGACATTTTGCTACTTTGGATAGAATAATCGCTCCCTTTCTATGGAATAAGTCTTCTCCCAGAATAGCGAGATCCACCCTCCAGGCGTCTTACCTGCGGTGGGGTCTTGCCTTGCCAAACCTGTACATGTACTATGTAGCGGTGCAGCTGAGCTATGTGGCGTGGTGGGTACGGGCTGACTCAGGTAACCCGGCGGTAGTGTTGGAGGCAGCTTTATTGGGGTCCTATGAGGCACTTACGAACTTGGCGTATAGGAGGGGGGCTAGGTCTACAATACACTACACCCAATCGATGGCTGCTGCAGTACAGATGTGGGTCAAATGGGGTCAGAAATGTAACCCTGATGAGAATGATATTACTTGGTCGCCATATTTGCCTTTGTGGAGAAACAGAGTGCTTTCGGAGCTGTTCTCATTACTGGAGTTTGAATTTTGGCCTCAGAGGGGGGTGCGCTACCTTACCCAACTATATGATAAGGGCCTATTTAGAACCTTTAATAGTTTGAAACAGGAGTTTAATTTGCCCCAGCGTTGTTTGTATAGATATCTTCAACTCAGGCATGCCTGTCAGGCTCAGTTTGGTAGAGAACCTTTAAAGCTGGAGTGTGGTACAGTTGAGGCAGCGATTAGGAGGGTTCCGTTGGTCAAACCAGTGTCGACCCTGTATGCATCGTTGATGGCGTTGCAGGACTCCCCCCTGGACAGGGCATTTGTTAGGTGGAAAAGGGACATTGAAGGTTTGGAAGATGTTCATGTTAAAGAATCTAGCTGTACATGGAGATCTACAGTGGTAAGTGCTAGGGATCAGTTGATTCAAGTTAAATGGCTTCATAGGATTTATTATACTCCTGTGAGACTATTTAAAATGGGTAAATTGCCGAACCCTCATTGTACAAGATGTGGACATGAAAACGGTTGTCTTATACACATGGTTTGGCAATGTCCGATTATTCATGGCTTCTGGGAAGAGATCCATAAATATTTTAATGACAAACTAGGCTTTCCTAACGTCTGTACTGAACTCACTAGTCTGTTGGGAGTAGCCAACGAGATTGTTCCAACCAAATTTGGCAGGAAGCTGTATAGAATACTCTTATATTATGCTAGGAAAACTATCCTTCTCAACTGGAAACCTCCTAAGAATCCTACTGTGCAACAATGGGTACATCTAGTTAATGCTGATCTTGAATTATACAAGTTTGTGTATGAGAGAAGAGGGACCCCTGATCGCTTCATGAAGATATGGGACCCCTGGATTGGAGCCCAGACTCTAGTACCATAGATGACTGAAAGACTGTTCTGACCAATGAAGGCGTGTGTGAATGTGTGTGTGTGTGCAGTACTTTTAATCTTCCTTAGGATTGATATGTTGGGTACTGTTCATCCTGAAAGTGATATCTTTTTCTTCTGTCCCAAACTTGGGTCTTGAGGAACTGGTATGATTGATCCCATGTATTTGATTTGTACTGGACTCAATTGATGATTGTCTGTATTTGATGTGTTTGTTATGCTTTTAGCTAAATTAATAAATAAAAAGATACTATTAAAAAAAAAGATGAGCGAATCGAATCCCACGAAGTGGAATTCGATCCAAATTTCAGGATAAATTTGATTCGCCTCAAAGTCAAATTTTCTTGTGCTTCTTGTAAGAGAATTGATTTAACCTGAAATAGCATAAAAAACAAAAGAAAAAAAATTCACACCTCCTCCATTTGCTCGGGATGGGCCGCCAGCCGCCATCTTGATTGAAGATCTCGGCCTAAATCCCGTGTGTGGTGATGTATGATATCACCACGTCGGCCGGCGTGATGACGAAATCTCGCGCCGCGCAAGATTTCGCGCCAGATCTTCAAGCAAGGCCCGTTGTGAGCAAATGGATGCAGTAAGTTTGATTTAATTTTTTCTTATGTTTTAATGTTAATTTCACACTGTATTCACACTCAGATGCTGCGATCACGTATGTACGCGGCATCTGAGGGGTACAATGATGGGAAAATTCTGCGAATCAGCCGAATCGAACTTTTGAAAAATTCGCTCATCTCTAACCGTAGACATCTTGATTGAAGATTCTGTGCAAAATCTCTTGCAGTGCGTGATGACTTCATCACGCTGGACATACGTTACAGCGCATAAGATTTCGCATGGGATCTTCAATCAAGATGGCCATGGCGGCCTATTCATGCACAAATTTTTACTGCAATTTCAGGGAAAATTGATTTGTTACCATGAGGCACAAGGAAATCTCCAGATTAATTAAATATTCCCTAAAATTCGGGGCTCAGTAATAGGCTCAGTAATTAGGGGCCTTGTTTCAGATTTTGAAAGGGGGTCTAGGAGCTACAAGTTAGACCTTTCCATACTTGTGCTGGGAACATGACCTATCAATGTGCTATACGTAAGCACAAACACTGCAAGGGCTCTTTCACACGAGCGGATGCCGTGCGGGTAATCTGCTGCGTGAAGGAGAGCCAAGCCCCATTCCGGACAGCAGAGACACGAAGCATTAACATGATTGATAATGCTCCATGCCTCTCTCTGATCTTTTTACTACAAAATCACAGTGAGATAAAGTTGTCACCGTGATTTTGTAGTAAAAAGGTCACAGAGAGGCACGGAGCATCATCATTAATCATGTTAATGCTCCGTGTCTCTGCTGTCCGGAACGGGGCTTGGTACTCTTTCACGCAGCGGATTACCCACACGGGATCTGCTCGTGTGAAAGAGCCCTAAGTGACTGGCACAGGAAAATAATGAACCACAACTGACACAAATATTTTGAGTGGTACCTTGGATTAAGAGCTGATGCCCATCTGAACCTCACAGCAAGGAAATTATGATTAATCCACTGTGGAGTCCATACACATCCCACTACTTCTATTGAAAATTACATTTTTAATGAGAATCTTACAAATTTGTATATTTTGCCTTTTAAAATAAAAAATGATGAAATGTTGAGGATTCCATTCTCTGGACTGTCAACCTTCTCATGATTCAAGTGGGTCCAGCGCTTTCTGGAGTGACAAGACATCTTGGCTACTGATCTGATCTTTGAAAAATTCTGGGACACTACTTGCATCACAGCTGTATCCTGATTGGCTGAATTTATTCTATGGCACTATACAAGAAACGTGATGGATATTCTTCAGCTATAGAAATATCTGGCCCATGAGAAGGGTACAATAGATCGCATGTGAAAAATATTGAATTATGATAAAGGGGAGATGGGTCTGGGAAAGGAACCCTTTCCAAACATAATTCATAGCTATAAAGGAACACAGGCTGGCTTTTATATAAGACAATTGCTTCTAGATTGAAAACTTGTAGGCTGAAATAATTCACATTTTGTTCTGATTATGAGCATATTGAAGGAGAATAAAAATTTGAAGAATAAATGTGACAATGTTAATCTAAAGATACTTGAGATGTCAGGGCTTTGTGACCTTATTAAAGCTTCTGAGGAACAGATGTGAATCAGATCCACCTTCTTTATTCCCTGCAAAAGGTTCTTTGGCTTCATAAGAAGTGCTGCAAGCTTTTATTGTTATTACAGTGTATCTGACACATATACAAATGATTGTAGCTTCAAGGAACTATTATGGCTGTATCTGCCATAAATAAGTAGTGCCCCCAATTGCATTATTAATGTATGACAAATTCCAGCCATAGAAATGCACCATATTCGCTTTATTATATAGATGCCCCTGAGCAGATTTGAAAACAACAGGGTTGTGCTTCTCCATGCTCTGTACCCTATATGTGTATAATAACTGTGACATTTTAATTATAGGGCACTTTGATGTGTCTAATTCTAGCACTGTGTATTATAGCTTCTTACCAGCTTTTCAGCTAATTAGAATGGATTCAATTAAGTTACTGTCAATGAGTTCCATACATGGCATCATATTAAAGTTCCATTGTGAATAATATAACCATAATTGGGTTGGATTTGTTTCAATTGAATTCCTAATCTGTTTTTAGCTATAATTTTTGATACAATTGTCCGGTCTCTATGAAATTTTCTAAACACTGTTAACCGCTGCCTACATGGATTTTCTGAACACATAAAACTAACTCACCAGTGATATTCTAGTATTTGTTTAATCCCAGGTGAGTGGTTCACATACATTTTAAACCCTTTCATCATGGCCACCTGGGTCATATGATCTCATTTTAGCCTCAGACACCTCCTCTCACCACCAATTTCCAAATTTCTTTTGCTCTGTATCCAATGAGGCAAGGTTGTGGCCACAGCACTTTCAGGTGGCTTTTGTGGGTGCACATCCCCAGGTTTGAGACCCATACCCACTTCTATATTTATGGTAGTAGACAGCACACCAATGGAGTTATTTTAATAATTCCTTCTTTTATTTAATTCAATTCAATTTACTTGAACACCAGTGGTATACAATATACATCAGTGCAACGTTTCAGGCCCTTTTATTAGGTGGCCTTTACCGAGCTGTTACGATGCTTGGCTATACCGTATGTGCGTGGCTGATGTGCTGCCATTCAGACATTGTGGGTGAGTAAAAGGGTTTTACTTGGGAAACACAGCAACCATTATTTTTATTATTAGCATGGAGTAGAGATGAGCGAAGTTTCGAAAAATTCACCAACGTTAGCCAAGAAATTTGATTTGTTCTGAATTAATTTGTCACAAATCGTTATAAATCAAGTATACACAGGCCACTCTGCCTTAGGGTATAGCCATATGGAGCGTCATGCTGCGGGCGGGTTGCAGCCATGGTGCAGTGAAGAATCGTGCGGCCAATTAGCCCGCAGCTGCCTTTTATTTAATAATGAAGATCGCACTGTATAGTTCTTCATTGTTAATGGCTGCGCGGTTCTCAGGGAAAGATGAAAATATTTAAAAAAACATGTTATTATAAATAAACTTTCAAATGACTTTAATTATTTATAATTGCTCGTTTAGTCTAGGGGACAGTGAAGAAGTTTAAATGACGTCTCTCAGATGTATTAGCATAAAATCTGTCCTCCTCGTCACACTGCAGAAAGCACAGAGCCCTATGCAGTAACCAGGACCAGGTTCACTGACGCCACTTTAATGCAGTGGCAGGGTCAGGTGGATAATATTCTGTATTTGTCGTGACGCCAATTGCAGCGTGCACAGGGTACTATCCCAGGGCCCTTCCAAGGTGTCATAACACACGTCCCAGACTAGGAATGTCAGAGTGGTGTAATAGCCTATAATGTCTCTGTAGGATAGGGATAATTGTGTAACGGTGTCTCCTACCTGGTATGGCCGGAATCCTGGCTCACTTGCAATAAATTTGAGTGTAGTGATAGTAGGAGTAGTAGAGGAATTTTGCAGAAGAAATTATGTCCAGACCTTTAGATGAAGTTCAAACGTTTCTTTACTTGAAATAACTTTCATCCAAGCGGTATACAGTTTTGGTCTCTTGGTCCCAGCAGGTTTTGGCAATCATTGGCAGGAATCAGTACTTCTGCTTTAAATGTGGCGCTTGCAGGATAAAACGTCTGCTTGGTAGCTCTGTAATTGTGGCAGGATTAGCTTCTGCACTTATCTGGTACCTTATGCTGTGTGGAGACAGAATAGCTGTGGAGGAATTGGCTTCTCCTAGTACTCTGGACTTATCTCACAGATGCTTTCTTCCTGGAACTCTGGAGTTTGTCTGTAGTTTCTGCTTTTCTCATCCAGCAGAGCTGAAGGTGCTCAGACTGGGTATATGGCCAAGTCTCAGCCGAGACTAGGTCCTTGCTGTCTTCCATATGCAGGGGAGCTCCAAACACACACACCCTACCCCTAGCAGGGGGTGGGTTACACTCTCTCTAACTTCCTTCTCCACCCATGCTGCAGGATGTGGGACCAGCCCATCTCTCCACAGAGGGGGAGCTAAGCTGGAATATTCAATTCCATCTCAAATACATTAAACTGTACTTGCCAGTGGGTTGCTGCCACCTACTGGTAACCAGGCAAATTACATGAACAATTGCATTTAACATGGTTTTGTATGCACATTTGTGGAGGACATAATATAAATTACATCAGATGACATAAAGGCTCCTAGGAGATAGTAGCGGGGTAGAGGAGTGTAGTAACACAACTCTGCGGCACTACACCTTTATAATGTCTGCTGGTATCAGTACTGTGAAGCCATATATTATGTGCAGATGACAGCTGAGATACTGCTCCGCTGTGTCCCTGTGCTTCTGAAAGGAGTTTCTTCATCCTGTACTCGCAGGCTGAAGCGTTTTCTAATGATGCTCCTCTCCCACAGCAGCTCATCTGGTCCTCATTCCTGCCTTACATAAATCATAAAAAATAGACTAGATGAACTATGCATTAATAAACACTAAAATGTAATGCAGCGTCATCGGTGCAGCTTTTACTTTGAACTTTATGAACATTCTTAGAGCAAAGACAGGCTACAAACAGAGCTACTGTATAAGACGGATTTCACACTGAATGGAACTGAGTATCCTATAATGGGCAAGTTGCAACACTGAGAGACATTGACAATTTGTATCCTATAATGGGCAAGTTGCAACACTGAGAGGCATTGACAATTTGCAAAAGAGTTTGCTTCTCACCGAGCAAGCACTCTTTGGGGTAGATGAGGGGGAGGGTGACAGAGAGGAGGCTGAGGAAAGTGAGGTAGCTAGCTGGGTAACAGTTAGAAGGCGGGGTAGAGGGAAGAGTGCCAGGGAGGCTAGCCCTGATCTGACACACCCCAACAAGTTTGCACGTTTGGCAGATGAGGGGGATATCAGTCCAAGGACGGCACTGCCGCAGCCGGACACTTCCTCTGCCAGTCAGGGGAATGTCAGCTCCGGTAAGCAGGGGACCAGGAGAGCAGGGCAAGCTAGACAGGTGCTGGTAGTGGGAAACTCAATTATTAGGGGAACAGATAGGGAAATCTGTCACAAAGACCGTGATCGCCGAACAGTGTGCTGTCTTCCTGGCGCTAGAGTTCGACACATCGCGGATCGGGTTGACAGATTACTGGGAGGGGCTGGAGAAGATCCAGCGGTCATGGTCCATATCGGAACAAATGACAAAGTTAGGGGTAGGTGGAGAGTCCTTAAAAATGATTTCAGGGATTTAGGTCAAAAGCTTAGGGCAAGGACCTCAAAGGTAGTATTTTCCGAAATACTACCTGTACCACGGGCCACACAAGAAAGGCAGCGGGAGATTAGGGAAATTAACAAGTGGCTCAAGAACTGGTGTAGGAAGGAGGGGTTTGGGTTCCTGGAGAACTGGGCCGACTTCTCTATCGGCTACAGGCTCTATCATAGGGACGGGCTGCACCTCAATGGGGAAGGGGCAGCTGTGTTGGGGAAGAAGATGGATAGAAGGTTGGAGGAGTGTTTAAACTAGGGACTGGGGGGGAGGGTAATTACGTTACAGGATGGGAAGATAGTGCAGATAGAGACCGGGGGCCAGGTAGTGGGACTGGGGGAGGAATGGAAGGAGGGACTAGAACAGTTCAGAAGGAAAGGTGTAGGGTAAAAAATATACATAAACCTCTCAAATGTATGTATACTAATGCCAGAAGCCTGACTAATAAAACTGGTGAACTGGAATTAGTGATGTGTGAGGAGGACTATGACATAGTGGGAATAACTGAGACAAGGCTGGATGATAGCTATGACTGGGCAGTTAATGTACAAGGTTACAGTCTGTTTAGAAAGGATCGTCAAAACCGGAGAGGGGGAGGGGTCTGCCTTTATGTAAAGTCCTGTCTAAAGCCCACACTCCGTGAAGATATAAGTGAGGGACATGAACATGTGGAGTCACTGTGGGTAGAGATATATGGAGCTAAAAACAACAATAAATTACTAATAGGAGTTTACTATAAACCACCTAATATACCAGAGTCCACAGAAAATCTACTACTAAATGAGATAGACAAGGCGGCAAATCATAATGAGGTGGTTATTATGGGGGACTTCAACTACCCAGATATAGACTGGGAAACTGAAACTTGTATATCTCATAAAGGAAACAGGTTCTTGACAATAACCAAAGACAATTACCTCTCCCAACTGGTTCAGGACCCGACTAGAGGGACGGCCATACTGGACTTAGTATTAACCAATAGACCTGACAGAACAACAGACGTGCAGGTTGGGGGACACCTGGGAAATAGTGACCATAAAGTAATAACCTTCCAATTATCATTCAAAAGAGTGTTTCTACAGGGAGGAACAAAAATACCAAACTTCAAAAAAGCTAAATTTAGCCAACTAAGAGAGGCCATAGGCCTAACTAAATGGGATAAAGTCCTCACAAATAAAAATACAGCCACAAAATGGGATATCTTTAAAAGCATCCTAAAAGCTCATTGTGAGAGGTACATACCGTATGGGAATAAAAGGTTAAGGAACAAAAAGAAACCAATGTGGATAAACAGAACTGTAAAGAAAGCAATAAATGACAAAAAGAAAGCATATAAAACACTAAAACAGGAGGGTAGCACGGAAGCACTGAAAAACTATAAGGAAAAAAATAGAACATGTAAAAAACAAATAAAAGCGGCCAAACTAGAGACCGAGAGATTAATTGCCAAAGAGAGTAAAACTAACCCTAAAATGTTCTTCAATTATATAAATGTTAAAAAGTATAAATCTGAAGGTGTCGGCCCTTTAAAGAGTAATGAGGGGGGAGTCGCAGAGAGCGTCGAGGAGAAAGCAAAGCTGTTAAATATTTTTTTATCCAATGTCTTCACTGAGGAAAATAAACTGTCAGATGAAATGCTGAATGTTGAAATAAATTCCCCATTAAAAGTGTCCTGTCTGACCCAGGAAGAAGTACAACAGCGACTTAAAAAGATTAAAATAGACAAATCGCCAGGACCGGATGGCATACACCCCCGTATCCTAAGGAAATTAAGTAATGTCATAGCTAGACCCTTATTTCTGATATTTTCGGACTCTATACTGACAGGGAATGTCCCACAGGATTCAAGGAAAACAGGTCGGCACTTCACCTTTAGGTGCACGCTGCACGGGAAAGGAGCAATCTCCAGTAGATACAAAAGATAAATCCCAGCAGCTGTGTCTTTCAAATAAGCTTCTTTTTTATTTTTTCTTCATAAAGCAGAAAGTCCTACAACCAGGACGCGTTTCGGCATGCAAGCCTTTTTCAACAGGTACATCCATAAAATAAATCAAAACTTATATATAGGGTCTAGTTCAGCCCATTCATGACGTCTCCACCCAGTGGGTGGTATTTTAAATGAATAATTAATCAATCAATTAATAATAGCAGGTGAAAAAAACAAAGCAACATATGTCATGGGTTATATTCTACCTTATTGGAGAATCTATATATCCTTTTCATCACAGGGCAGCGGTCTAAAAAGAATACATAAAAATATAATAAATGTATCTATATATTTCAAATATTATATAACAACAAAATCTCATAAATGTGCGACCTCATACTCCCTATTAAGTCCCCTTGGGTGCAGTGTATCCAGGGTATGGATCCAAAAAGCCTCTCTTCTGAGGAGAAGCCTTTTGACATCCCCCCTCTCCTTGGTCTCTTTACCTGTTCTAATATTTGAAAACGTAACTGTGCGACAGTATGTTTGTATTCCTCAAAGTGACATGGAACCGGTAACATGAGTTTTTTTGTCCTAATATCAGATTTATGTTTACTGATGCGATCCTTCACTGCCTGCATTGTCTCACCCACATATAATAGGCCGCAAGGATATTTAATGAGGTATATGACATTTGCGGAATCACAGGTAAAAAAAACCTTTATTCCAAAACTTTTACCAGTATGAGGATGATTAAACGTAGGACCTTTAATTACATGTGAGCACTGGAGACAATGCAGGCAGGGAAATGTACCCATCCGAGGCGAGGATATCCGCTGTTGTTTCAATGTTGCTTTTGTACTACCTAAGTCTGCATGAACCAATTTGTCACGATAGTTCAAATTCTTTTTGTTGCAGATGAGAGGTGAGTGTTTAAATTCATCAACCTGAGGGTACGCTTTGTTTAACAGGTGCCAATGCTTCCTGACTATATTATCAATGCCTGTATTAAATGGATGGAATTTATGGATAAAAGCTATCCTGGATTTACCTCTATCTAATGAGGCCCTCACCCCTTCCTCCATCCCTTCTCTGGCTGTTTTCAGAATAGTCAATGGATAACCGCATTCACAAAATCTCTGTCATTTCAGTGATCCTTATTTTCTGTACAGCCGGGTCTGAGACTATTCTTTCTACTCTCTGATATTGTGATTTGGGAATGGCTTTTTTAAGGGACAATGGGTGGGCACTCTTATAATGTAATATACTGTTTCTATCCGTGACCTTGCGATAAATGTCAGTGGATAAATGACCCCCAAGGTTTTTGATGTCTTTAGTGTCTAAAAAGCTCACCTGGTTTACGTCACAGGTAACTGTGAACTGTAGACCCTCGACTGCAATATTTAAATCATTCATGAAATCAGAGGGGACTTAATAGGGAGTATGAGGTCGCACATTTATGAGATTTTGTTGTTATATAATATTTGAAATATATAGATACATTTATTATATTTTTATGTATTCTTTTTAGACCGCTGCCCTGTGATGAAAAGGATCTATAGATTCTCCAATAAGGTAGAATATAACCCATGACATATGTTGCTTTGTTTTTTTTTACCTGCTATCATTAATTGATTGATTAATTATTCATTTAAAATACCACCCACTGGGTGGAGACGTCATGAATGGGCTGAACTAGACCCTATATATAACTTTTGATTTATTTTTTTGGATGTACCTGTTGAAAAAGGCTTGCATGCCGAAACGCGTCCTGGTTGTAGGACTTTCTGCTTTATGAAGAAAAAATAAAAAAGAAGCTTATTTGAAAGACACAGCTGCTGGGATTTATCTTTTGTGTCCCACAGGATTGGCGCATGGCAAATGTGGTGCCAATATTCAAAGAGGGTCCAAAAACAGAGCCTGGAAACTATAGGCCGGTAAGTTTAACATCTGTTGTGGGTAAACTGTTTGAAGGTTTTCTGAGAGATGCTATGTTAGAGCATCTTAACGGAAATAAGCAAATAACGCCATATCAGCATGGCTTCGTGAGGGATCGGTCATGTCAAACTAATTTACCGGTAATCAGTTTCTATGAGGAGGTAAGTTCTAGACTTGACAGCGGCGAATCAATGGATGTCGTGTATCTGGACTTCTCCAAAGCATTTGACACTGTACCACATAAAAGGTTAGTATATAAAATGAGAATGCTCGGACTGGGAGAAAACGTCTGTAAGTGGGTAAGTAACTGGCTCAATGATAGAAAACAGAGGGTGGTTATTAACGGTACATACTCAGATTGGGTCACTGTCACTAGTGGAGTACCTCAGGGGTCAGTATTGGGCCCTATTCTCTTCAATATATTTATTACTGATCTTGTAGAAGGCTTGCATAGTAAAATATCCATTTTCGCAGATGACACTAAACTGTGTAAAGTAATTAACACTGAGGAGGACAGTATACTACTACAGAGGGATCTGGATAGATTGGAGGCTTGGGCAGATAAGTGGCAGATGAGGTTTAACACTGACAAATGTAAAGTTATGCACATGGGAAGGAATAATGCAAGTCACCCGTACATACTAAATGGTAAAAAACTCGGTAACACTGACATGGAAAAGGATCTAGGAATTTTAATAAACAGCAAACTAAGCTGCAAAAAACAGTGTCAGGCAGCTGCTGCCAAGGCCAATAAGATAATGGGTTGCATCAAAAGGGGCATAGATGCCCGTGATGAGAACATATTCCTACTACTTTACAAATCATTAGTCAGACCACACATGGAGTACTGTGTACAGTTCTGGGCTCCAGTGAACAAGGCAGACATAGCAGAGCTGGAGAGGGTCCAGAGGAGGGCAACTAAAGTAATAACTGGAATGGGGCAACTACAGTACCCTGAAAGATGATCAAAATTAGGGTTATTCACGGTAGAAAAAAGACGACTGAGGGGAGATCTAATTAATATGTATAAATATATCAGTGGTCAGTACAGAGATCTATCCCATCAGCTATTTATCCCCAGGACTGTGACTGTGACGAGGGGACATCCTCTGCGTTTGGAGGAAAGAAGGTTTGTACACAAACATAGAAAAGGATTCTTTACGGTAAGAGCAGTGAGACTATGGAACTCTCTGCCTGAGGAGGTGGTGATGGTGAGTACAATAAAGGAATTCAAGAGGGGCCTGGATGTATTTCTGGAGTGTAATAATATTACACGATATAGCTACTAGAAAGGGGTCATTGATCCAGGGAGATATTCTGATTGCCTGATTGGAGTCGAGAAGGAATTTTTTATTCCCCTAAAGTGAGGAAAATTGGCTTCTACCTCACAGGGTTTTTTTGCCTTCCTGCGGATCAACTTGCAGGATGACAGGCCGAACTGGATGGACAAATGTCTTTTTTTCGGCCTTATGTACTATGTTACTATGTTACTATGTATGACAATACAAACAGGCTTCAGAAGGCAACATTTTTTATAAAATACAATTGTACAAATGTTTTTTTTATCCCATAATTCAGATAAGGGTTTTTATTCATCCCAGTGCAAGTGCATATACATAGAAATATCCAATGGCTTAATCCAGGATTAGGAAAATTGATCTGTTGTTTTTCAAGAAAATTAAAATATTCATGGGCACGTGAATTCAAGTTTATGGAGATGAGCTGCAATTCCAAACAAATGGAAAAGAAAAGCCTTTCTAATCCTTGACAACCCCTTTAAAAGCAAAAGACAAATTTTTTTTTTTAAACAAATCCTTGTATTTAAAATCGTATTACAACTTTTTCAGTTAATTATGTAAATCACTCCAATATCAACTACAGCAGTATCTGTCAATGTAGGGAATACCTCCACGCAAATTAGCTAGAGTTGAAATCAGGGGTGGAAGTTAAAATGTAAACTTTACTAATACCTTTAAAATGATGGAGTACTAATGTCCCACATAACACTAAAACAACTAGCAGTTGAGAAGAAATAGAAGTCCACACCTAATCAGTGCCAGGCCATTTTGCCTTAGGGTACGGCCACACGGAGCAGCCGTGCTGTGGTGAAGAACCGCAAAGGACAATTAACCTGCAGCGGCCTTTCATTTAATAATGAAGACCGCACTGTATAGTTGGTCTTCATTGCTAATAGCCGTGCAGCACCTTTGATGCATCTTTAAACAGGTATACCCACTTCTCCAACCGCAGCGCTCTCCTGCCCTACAGGTGGGAGCCCTTCTTCTGCCATCTGCTTTTCCTCCTTTTCCACATCATCTAATATCAATGAGAATATGTCACCAGGAACATCCAGCTCCCCCTCTCTCTGCATCTTACTGACTTGTCTAGGATATGGAGAACAAGAAGGATGATTTGGAAGAAGTAAAGCCAGCAAAAGATGAGGATGGTCATCATTACGACCTGACCCCCCTAAGTGGTGCAGACTGGATGGTATTGGTTGGCACACTGGCACCGAAATAATAAAGGCTTCTGTCTTATTGAAAATAAATTACATATCTTAGTTTACAGCTGATGTAGGAATAAGCAAATGTAGTAACAAATAGATAAAGCAGACGCATAATACGTCTCTCTGCACTCTCCCTGTAGTCTCCCTACAATCTCCCTGCACTATCCCTCTCCGATATTCTTAAAGGGGTATTCCGGTTACACAAAGTAGTATCTATGTTACAGAGTTTTACCATTCAAATGGCTCACTAATATAATGTTATTAACAATTTTGCAGTCGTTATCTGTAATAAAAATACCTTTTTTGAGCAGCCAGCCTTTTGTTTCAAAGTTTTCCATGGATACAACCTGTAGTTTTCTATTTAGTATGGTTGAGCATGCAGTTAATCTCTGCCAAGCTTACTTCCTCATAAGCAGGATGATTATTTGCCTTCAAGTAAAGCACAGAGACATTGGGGTATGTAAGCCCTGCCCACTAGTGATGGACGAACATTGGCCGGGACGGCAATTTTGCAGCCGGCCCCATTCACTTTAATGGCAGGCGAACCTGAAAAACCTTCAGCTCATATGTGCAGCTACCAAATACTTAGTAGAAGTGTACAAATAGTCCCACAACATAGACAGTGACATACTAGAGGGGGATCAATAACAAAAATTCCAACAAAAAATATGTATCTTAATCAGTGGACATTTTAATGCATATTAAAGGGAAATTCTCTGAAATGTGCCCTGCCCAGGGATAGTATCGAAAAATAGAGCTCTAAATAGGCTCAATAAAGCACTACAGGGATGTCATTAGGAGCGCATATAACTGGTCACGATAACCTTAAGATTTAGGGATCAGGCCCGAGTAGGGACAGGTATCCGGACGGGGTCACCACTGTCCGGGCGGGTGCTCTGTATAGATAAGTAGAATGAAACTAGCCCCCTTCCCCATGAATAGAGTATATTAGGGCACATAGCTCCATCATCTATACAGACCCCGTCGACTACCTTGGCTATCCATTGGACCTACTACTGATGTGCTCCGGATTCGCCTCCCTTGAAACCTCTCCTGGTCCCATCATACGTATTGGTCTGGTAAGACTGCTCGCATCTTTCTCTAGGTGGAGCAGGATTATTTTTTATCTACCAGTGTTGGGGTACCAGGCTTGGACCCCCTACTTTTTTAGAATATTGCATCACAGTGGTGTGTTTTATCTCTATATTTAAGTAAAAGTTATGTTTTAGATACTGACACTCTCCCCGTGGGGGTTTTTCTACTGTTGGAGCCTAGAAATTTTGAATTTTAGG
Organism: Bufo bufo; assembly: GCF_905171765.1. Taxonomy (NCBI): domain Eukaryota; kingdom Metazoa; phylum Chordata; class Amphibia; order Anura; family Bufonidae; genus Bufo; species Bufo bufo. Next base: position 598,944,585 of record NC_053389.1, on the reverse strand, counting down.
CCACAGGAGTACGGACCATAAAAATTAGGCATTCACCTGACATAAAAGAAATTCTGATTATGTGGCTCGAGGAGGTACATTATGCGGTCAATGGATAACATTTTTACTGTAGGCCACTGGACTACAGGCCCCAAACATTAGGCATTCACATGACAGAAAATATCAAATGATTATGTGGCCAGAGGTATAGTACACGGTCAATAGATATCAATTTTACTGCAGGCCAGTACAAATACAGGTCAAATACATATGTTTAAAAGAACAAAAAACATAAAATTGGATTGAAAATATGGCTAACGAAATCCCCCCTCTTGAAAAAAACCCTAATGATAATAGTTGAAACTAGATAACATGTGGTCGTCACTGGTGTTGAATTCCTCCGAGGCCGCAACAATTATTCATTCAGCGTACATAAAAGAACAAGTAAGTATGTGGCTGGAGGTAGATTACACATTCATTGGATATCAATTTTCCAGCAGGCCAGTGTACTACAGGCCCCAAAAATTATTCATTCAGCATACATAAAAGAACAAATAAGTATGTGGCTGGAGGTATATTACACGGTCATTGGATATCAATTTTACAGCAGGCCAGTGTACTACAGGTCCCATAAATTATGCATTCAGCGTACATAAAAGAACAAGTAAGTATGTGGTTGGAGGTAGATTACACGATCATTGGATATCAATTTTCCAGCTGGGTAGTGTACTACAAGCCCCCAAAATATGCATTCAGCGTACATAAAAGAACAAGTAAGTATTTGGCTGAAGGTAGATTACACAGTCATTGGATATCAATTTTCCAGCAGGCCAGTGGACTACAGGTCCCAAAAACTATGCATTCAGCATACATAAAAGAACAAGTAAGTAAATGGCTGAAGGTATATTACACGGTCATTGGATATCAATTTTACAGCAGGCCAGTGTACTACAGGTCCCAAAAATTATGCATTCAGCGTACATAAAAGAACAAGTAAGTATGTGGTTGGAGGTAGATTACACGATCATTGGATATCAATTTTCCAGCTGGCTAGTGTACTACAGGCCCCCAAAATATGCATTCAGCGTACATAAAAGAACAAGTAAGTATTTGGCTGAAGGTAGATTACACAGTCATTGGATATCAATTTTCCAGCAGGCCAGTGGACTACAGGTCCCAAAAACTATGCATTCAGCATACATAAAAGAACAAGTAAGTAAATGGCTGAAGGTATATTACACGGTCATTGGATATCAATTTTCCAGCAGGCCAGTTTACTACAGGCCCCAAAAATTATGCATTTAGCGTACATAAAAGAACAAGTAAGTAAGTGGCTGAAGGTGGATTACATGGTCATTGGATATCAATTTTCCAGCAGGCCAGTGTACTACAGGCCACAAAAATTATGCATTCAGCGTACATAAAAAAACAAGTAAGTATGTGGCTGGAGGTCTATTAGATGGTCAAAGGATATCAATTTTACTGAAGGTCAGTACAATTATAGGTCAAATACATATGTTTAAAAGAACTAAAAATATAATATTGGATTAAAAACATGGTTAACGAAATCCCCCTCTTGAATAAACCCCTAATGATAATAGTTGAAACACGTGGTTGTCAAAGGTGTTGAATTCCTCCGAGGCCCAAAACACTAGGCATTCAACGTGTCACATACACAGGGGGTGGGGAATTAACCACTGAGCTCAACCAGCGCCCCTGTCCCTGCCTACTTGCCTTGCAAGTCCTAGTGACAAGGAACAACTGGTCGACAAACCCTCAGCTAGGATAAGTGCAGGGAAGACAGACAATACATGCAACAGAGTAATCAAACAAGCCGAGTCAGAAACTAAGAGAGCAGCACGGTACCGGAGGATTGTCAGGAGAAGCCGAAGTCAGAACCAGGAGATAATGCCAAAACCAAGGGATGAAACGGATGGGTAATCAGAAGACAAGCAGGACCAACATACCAGGTAAGTAATATCGCAAGAAGGACCTCAATAACAGGCAATCTGTGGCCAGCAGATTGCCTGTTTAAATAGCGCGCTAATGGAGTCATGTGACGTGGCCAGCGTCAGATGACTCCTGAGTTCCAATACAGCCGAGTGATGAGCTCGGCACTCAGCCCCAGTGTGGTTACCATGGGAACGGGCGACGCCGGGCGCGCTGATGATGCGAGCGTGCCTCGGCTGTCCCCGCCTCCTGGAACTACGTACAGAGCGCATAGTGACAACACCCCCACCCCTCCATGCGGGGCCACAGGACCTAAGGCCCCAGGTGACAGGTTCTCAGAATGTTCCACATGAAATTTCTTAACAAGTATAGAGGCATGAACATCCATAGTTGGTACCCAGGACCTTTCCTCCAGTCCATAGCCTTTACAGTGCACCAGGTACTGTAAAGAGTTACAGACTCTCCTAACATCCAAGATCTTGGAAACCACAAACTCCTCGGAATCATTAAGCAGTACTTGCGGCGGAGCGGACTGTGAAGGAACAACAGGGGCAATATGTTTTTTAAGCAGAGGTTTGTGGAAGACGTCATGGATGTGGAAAGATTCCGGCAGCTTCAACTTAAAAGATACTGGAATAATTACCTCCGTAATCTCGTACGAAACTATAAAGCGAGGTGCAAACTTTTTGGAGGCCACCTTAAGAGGCACATTTTTAGAGGATAGCCAAATCTTCTCCCCAACCTGAAAATCCATCCCCTTAGAACGTTTCTTATTTGCTTAGATTTTTTTATTATTTTGAGCTTTTTCTATGTTCGACTGAACCCGAGCCCAAACTGTGCACAGTTCTGACGAGACCTTATCCGCATCGGGGTTAGACGAGGAGACAGATGACCCAGAATGAAAATGAGGATGGAAACCGTAATTAAAAAAGAATGGGGAGACACCAGCGGAGGAATTCACATGGTTGTTTATAGCAAATTCTGTCAAAGGAAGGTACTTAACTAGAGTTGAGCGAACACCTGGATGTTCGGGTTCGAGAAGTTTGGCCGAACTTCCCGGAAATGTTCGGGTTCGGGATCCGAACCCGACACGAACTTCGTCCCGAACCCGAACCCCATTAAAGTCAATGGGGACCCGAACTTTTCGGCACTAAAAAGGCTGTAAAACAGCCCAGGAAAGAGCTAGAAGGCTGCAAAAGGCAGCAACATGTAGGTAAATCCCCTGCAAACAAATGTGGATAGGGAAATGAATTAAAATAAAATGAAAAAAATTAAAAATTAACCAATATCAATTGGACAGAGGTCCCATAGCAGAGAATCTGGCTTCACGTCAGCAGAGAATCAGTCTCTTCATGCCATAGCAGAGAATCTGGCTTCACGTCACCCACCACTGTAACAGTCCATTGTCATATATTTAGGCCCCGGCACCCAGGCAGAGGAGAGAGGTCTCGTAACAGAGAATCTGGCTTCATGTCAGCAGAGAATCAGTCTGCATGTCTTAGCAGAGAATCATGCTTTACGTCACCCAACACTGGAACAGTCCATTGTCAGATATTTAGGCCCAGGCACCCAGGCAGAGGAGAGAGGTCCCGTAACAGAGAATCTGGCTTCATGTCAGCAGAGAATCAGTCTTCATGTTATAGCAGAGAATCAGGCTTCGCGTCACCCACCACTGGAACAGGCCACTGTCACATATTTAGGCCCAGGCACCCAGGCAGAGGAGAGAGGTCCCGTAACAGATAATCTGGCTTCATGTCAGCAGAGAATCAGTCTTAATGTCATAGCAGAGAATCAGGATTCACGTCACCCACCACTGGAACAGGCCACTGTCACATATTTAGGCCCAGGCACCCAGGCAGAGGAGAGAGGTCCTGTAACAGAGAATCAGGCTTCATGTCAGCAGAGAATCAGTCTTCATGTCATAGCAGAGAATCAGGCTTCACGTCACACACCACTGGAACAGGCCACTGTCACATATTTAGGCCCAGGCACCCAGGCAGAGGAGAGAGGTCCCGTAACAGAGAATCTGGCTTCATGTCAGCAGAGAATCAGTCTTCATGTTATAGCAGAGAATCAGGCTTCACGTCAACAACCACTGGAACAGGCCACTGTCACATATTTAGGCCCAGGCACCCAGGCAGAGGAGAGAGGTCCCGTAACAGAGAATCTGGCTTCATGTCAGCAGAGAATCAGTCTTCATGTTATAGCAGAGAATCAGGCTTCACGTCACCCACCACTGGAACAGGCCACTGTCACATATTTAGGCCCAGGCACCCAGGCAGAGGAGAGAGGTCCCGTAACAAAGAATCTGGCTTCATGGTAGCAGAGAATTAGTCTTCATGTCATAGCAGAGAATCAGGCTTCGCGTCACGAACCACTGGAACAGGCCACTGTCACATATTTAGGCCCAGGCACCCAGGCAGAGGAGAGAGGTCCCGTAACAGAGAATCTGGCTTCATGTCAGCAGAGAATCAGTCTTCATGTCATAGCAGAGAATCAGGCTTCATGTCACCCACCACTGGAACAGGCCACTGTCACATATTTAGACCCAGGCAGTGAGGCAGAAGAGAGAGGTCCCGTAACAGAGAATCTGGCTTCATGTCAGCAGAGAATCAGTCTTCATGTCATAGCAGAGAATCAGGCTTCACGTCACCCACCACTGGAACAGGCCACTGTCACATATTTAGGCCCAGGCACCCAGGCAGAGGAGAGAGGTCCCGTAACAGATAATCTGGCTTCATGTCAGCAGAGAATCAGTCTTCATGTCATAGCAGAGAATCAGGCTTCACGTCACCCACCACTGGAACAGGCCACTGTCACATATTTAGACCCAGGCAGTGAGGCAGAAGAGAGAGGTCCCGTAACAGAGAATCAGGCTTCATGTCAGCAGAGAATCAGTCTTCATGTCATAGCAGAGAATCAGGCTTCACGTCACCCACCACTGGAACAGGCCACTGTCACATATTTAGGCCCAGGCACCCAGGCAGAGGAGAGAGGTCCCGTAACAGAGAATCTGGCTTCATGTCAGCAGAGAATCAGTCTTCATGTCATAGCAGAGAATCAGGCTTCATGTCACCCACCACTGGAACAGGCCACTGTCACATATTTAGACCCAGGCAGTGAGGCAGAAGAGAGAGGTCCCGTAACAGAGAATCTGGCTTCATGTCAGCAGAGAATCAGTCTTCATGTCATAGCAGAGAATCAGGCTTCATGTCACCCACCACTGGAACAGGCCACTGTCACATATTTAGACCCAGGCAGTGAGGCAGAAGAGAGAGGTCCCGTAACAGAGAATCAGGCTTCATGTCAGCAGAGAATCAGTCTTCATGTCATAGCAGAGAATCAGGCTTCACGTCACAAACCACTGGAACAGGCCACTATCACATATTTAGGCCCAGGCACCCAGGCAGAGGAGAGAGGTCCCGTAACAGAGAATCTGGCTTCATGTCAGCAGAGAATCAGTCTTCATGTCATAGCAGAGAATCAGGCTTCACGTCACCCACCACTGGAACAGGCCACTGTCACATATTTAGGCCCAGGCACCCAGGCAGAGGAGAGAGGTCCCGTAACAGATAATCTGGCTTCATGTCAGAAGAGAATCAGTCTTCATGTCATAGCAGAGAATCAGGCTTCACGTCACCCACCACTGGAACAGGCCACTGTCACATATTTAGGCCCAGGCACCCAGGCAGAGGAGAGAGGTCCCGTAACAGAGAATCTGGCTTCATGTCAGCAGAGAAACAGTCTTCATGTTATAGCAGAGAATCAGGCTTCACGTCACCCACCACTGGAACAGGCCACTGTCACATATTTAGGCCCCGGCACCCAGACAAAAGAGAGAGAGGTCCCGTAACAGAGAATCTGGCTTCATGTCAGCAGAGAATCAGTCTTCATGTCATAGCAGAGAATCAGGCTTCACGTCACCCACCACTGGAACAGGCCACTGTCACATATTTAGGCCCAGGCACCCAGGCAGAGGAGAGAGGTCTCGTAACAGAGAATCTGGCTTCATGTCAGCAGAGAATCAGTCTTCATGTTATAGCAGAGAATCAGGCTTCACGTCACCCACCACTGGAACAGGCCACTGTCACATATATAGGCCCAGGCACCCAGGCAGAGGAGAGAGGTCCCGTAACAGAGAATCTGGCTTCATGTCAGCAGAGAATCAGTCTTCATGTTATAGCAGAGAATCAGGCTTCGCGTCACCCACCACTGGAACAGGCCACTGTCACATATTTAGGCCCAGGCACCCAGGCAGAGGAGAGAGCTCCCGTAACAGAGAATCTGGCTTCATGTCAGCAGAGAATCAGTCTTCATGTCATAGCAGAGAATCAGGATTCACGTCACCCACCACTGGAACAGGCCACTGTCACATATTTAGGCCCAGGCACCCAGGCAGAGGAGAGAGGTCCTGTAACAGAGAATCAGGCTTCATGTCAGCAGAGAATCAGTCTTCATGTCATAGCAGAGAATCAGGCTTCACGTCACACACCACTGGAACAGGCCACTGTCACATATTTAGGCCCAGGCACCCAGGCAGAGGAGAGAGGTCCCGTAACATAGAATCTGGCTTCATGTCAGCAGAGAATCAGTCTTCATGTTATAGCAGAGAATCAGGCTTCACGTCACCAACCACTGGAACAGGCCACTGTCACATATTTAGGCACAGGCACCCAGGCAGAGGAGAGAGGTCCCGTAACAGAGAATCTGGCTTCATGTCAGCAGAGAATCAGTCTTCATGTTATAGCAGAGAATCAGGCTTCACGTCACCCACCACTGGAACAGGCCACTGTCACATATTTAGGCCCAGGCACCCAGGCAGAGGAGAGAGGTCACGTAACAAAGAATCTGGCTTCATGGTAGCAGAGAATCAGTCTTCATGTCATAGCAGAGAATCAGGCTTCGCGTCACGAACCACTGGAACAGGCCACTGTCACATATTTAGGCCCAGGCACCCAGGCAGAGGAGAGAGGTCCCGTAACAGAGAATCTGGCTTCATGTCAGCAGAGAATCAGTCTTCATGTCATAGCAGAGAATCAGGCTTCATGTCATAGCAGAGAATCAGGCTTCATGTCACCCACCACTGGAACAGGCCACTGTCACATATTTAGACCCAGGCAGTGAGGCAGAAGAGAGAGGTCCCGTAACAGAGAATCAGGCTTCATGTCAGCAGAGAATCAGTCTTCATGTCATAGCAGAGAATCAGGCTTCACGTAACCCACCACTGGAACAGGCCACTGTCACATATTTAGGCCCAGGCACCCAGGCAGAGGAGAGAGGTCCCGTAACAGAGAATCTGGCTTCATATCAGCAGAGAATCAGTCTTCATGTCATAGCAGAGAATCAGGCTTCACGTCACCCACCACTGGAACAGGCCACTGTCACATATTTAGGCCCAGGCACCCAGGCAGAGGAGAGAGGTCCCATAACAGATAATCTGGCTTCATGTCAGCAGAGAATCAGTCTTCATGTCATAGCAGAGAATCAGGCTTCACGTCACCCACCACTGGAACAGGCCACTGTCACATATTTAGGCCCAGGCACCCAGGCAGAGGAGAGAGGTCCCGTAACAGAGAATCTGGCTTCATGTCAGCAGAGAAACAGTCTTCATGTTATAGCAGAGAATCAGGCTTCACGTCACCCACCACTGGAACAGGCCACTGTCACATATTTAGACCCAGGCAGTGAGGCAGAAGAGAGAGGTCCCGTAACAGAGAATCAGGCTTCATGTCAGCAGAGAATCAGTCTTCATGTCATAGCAGAGAATCAGGCTTCACGTCACCCACCACTGGAACAGGCCACTGTCACATATTTAGGCCCAGGCACCCAGGCAGAAGAGAGAGGTCCCGTAACAGAGAATCTGGCTTCATGTCAGCAGAGAATCAGTCTTCATGTCATAGCAGAGAATCAGGCTTCATGTCACCCACCACTGGAACAGGCCACTGTCACATATTTTGACCCAGGCAGTGAGGCAGAAGAGAGAGGTCCCGTAACAGAGAATCAGGCTTCATGTCAGCAAAGAATCAGTCTTCATGTCATAGCAGAGAATCAGGCTTCACGTAACCCACCACTGGAACAGGCCACTGTCACATATTTATGCCCAGGCACCCAGGCAGAAGAGAGAGGTCCCGTAACAGAGAATCTGGCTTCATGTCAGCAGAGAATCAGTCTTCATGTCATAGCAGAGAATCAGGCTTCACGTCACCAACCACTGGAACAGGCCACTGTCACATATTTAGGCCCAGGCACCCAGGCAGAGGAGAGAGGTCCCGTAACAGAGAATCTGGCTTCATGTCAGCAGAGAATCAGTCTTCATGTCATAGCAGAGAATCAGGCTTCACGTAACCCACCACTGGAACAGGCCACTGTCACATATTTAGGCCCAGGCACCCAGGCAGAAGAGAGAGGTCCAGTAACAGAGAATCTGGCTTCATGTCAGCAGAGAATCAGTCTTCATGTCGTAGCAGAGAATCAGGCTTCACGTCACCCACCACTGGAACAGGCCACTGTCACATATTTAGGCCCAGGCACCCAGGCAGAGGAGAGAGGTCCCGTAACAGAGAATCTGGCTTCATGTCAGCAGAGAATCAGTCTTCATGTCATAGCAGAGAATCAGGCTTCACGTAACCCACCACTGGAACAGGCCACTGTCACATATTTAGGCCCAGGCACCCAGGCAGAGGAGAGAGGTCCCGTAACAGAGAATCTGGCTTCATGTCAGCAGAGAATCAGTCTTCATGTCATAGCAGAGAATCAGGCTTCACGTCACCCACCACTGGAACAGGCCACTGTCACATATTTAGGCCCCGGCACCCAGACAGAGGAGAGAGGTCCCGTAACAGAGAATCTGGCTTCATGTCAGCAGAGAATCAGTCTTCATGTCATAGCAGAGAATCAGGCTTCACGTCACCCACCACTGGAACAGGCCACTGTCACATATTTAGGCCCAGGCACCCAGGCAGAGGAGAGAGGTCCCTTAACAGAGAATCTGGCTTCATGTCAGCAGAGAATCAGTCTTCATGTCATAGCAGAGAATCAGGCTTCACGTCACCCACCACTGGAACAGGCCACTGTCACATATTTAGGCCCAGGCACCCAGGCAGAGGAGAGAGGTCCCGTAACAGAGAATCTGGCTTCATGTCAGCAGAGAATCAGTCTTCATGTCATAGCAGAGAATCAGGCTTCACGTCACCCACCACTGGAACAGGCCACTGTCACATATTTAGGCCCAGGCACCCAGGCAGAGGAGTGAGGTCCCGTAACAGAGAATCTGGCTTCATGTCAGCAGAGAAACAGTCTTCATGTTATAGCAGAGAATCAGGCTTCACGTCACCCACCACTGGAACAGGCCACTGTCACATATTTAGACCCAGGCAGTGAGGCAGAAGAGAGAGGTCCCGTAACAGAGAATCAGGCTTCATGTCAGCAGAGAATCAGTCTTCATGTCATAGCAGAGAATCAGGCTTCACGTCACCCACCAATGGAACAGGCCACTGTCACATATTTAGGCCCAGGCACCCAGGCAGAGAGAGAGGTCCCGTAACAGAGAATCTGGCTTCATGTCAGCAGAGAATCAGTCTTCATGTCATAGCAGAGAATCAGGCTTCATGTCACCCACCACTGGAACAGGTCACTGTCACATATTTTGACCCAGGCAGTCAGGCAGAAGAGAGAGGTCCCGTAACAGAGAATCAGGCTTCATGTCAGCAGAGAATCAGTCTTCATGTCATAGCAGAGAATCAGGCTTCACGTAACCCACCACTGGAACAGGCCACTGTCACATATTTAGGCCCAGGCACCCAGCCAGAGGAGAGAGGTCCCGTAACAGAGAATCTGGCTTCATGTCAGCAGAGAATCAGTCTTCATGTCATAGCAGAGAATCAGGCTTCACGTCACCCACCACTGGAACAGGCCACTGTCACATATTTAGGCCCAGGCACCCAGGCAGAGGAGAGAGGTCCCGTAACAGAGAATCTGGCTTCATGTCAGCAGAGAATCAGTCTTCATGTCATAGCAGAGAATCAGGCTTCACGTCACCCACCACTGGAACAGGCCACTGTCACATATTTAGGCCCAGGCACCCAGGCAGAGGAGAGAGGTCCAGTAACAGAGAATCTGGCTTCATGTCAGCAGAGAATCAGTCTTCATGTCATAGCAGAGAATCAGGCTTCACGTCACCCACCACTGGAACAGGCCACTGTCACATATTTAGGCCCAGGCACCCAGGCAGAGGAGAGAGGTCCCGTAACAGAGAATCTGGCTTCATGTCAGCAGAGAATCAGTCTTCATGTCATAGCAGAGAATCAGGCTTCACGTCACCCACCACTGGAACAGGCCACTGTCACATATTTAGACCCAGGCACCGAGGCAGAAGAGAGAGGTCCCGTAACAGAGAATCAGGCTTCATGTCAGCAGAGAATCAGTCTTCATGTCATAGCAGAGAATCAGGCTTCACGTAACCCACCACTGGAACAGGCCACTGTCACATATTTATGCCCAGGCACCCAGGCAGAAGAGAGAGGTCCCGTAACAGAGAATCTGGCTTCATGTCAGCAGAGAATCAGTCTTCATGTCATAGCAGAGAATCAGGCTTCACGTCACCCACCACTGGAACAGGCCACTGTCACATATTTAGGCCCCGGCACCCAGACAAAAGAGAGAGAGGTCCCGTAACAGAGAATCTGGCTTCATGTCAGCAGAGAATCAGTCTTCATGTCATAGCAGAGAATCAGGCTTCACGTCACCCACCACTGGAACAGGCCACTGTCACATATTTAGGCCCAGGCACCCAGGCAGAGGAGAGAGGTCCCGTAACAGAGAATCTGGCTTCATGTCAGCAGAGAATCAGTCTTCATGTCATAGCAGAGAATCAGGCTTCACGTCACCCACCACTGGAACAGGCCACTGTCACATATTTAGGCCCAGGCACCCAGGCAGAGGAGAGAGGTCCCGTAACAGAGAATCTGGCTTCATGTCAGCAGAGAATCAGTCTTCATGTCATAGCAGAGAATCAGGCTTCACGTCACCCACCACTGGAACAGGCCACTGTCACATATTTAGGCCCAGGCACCCAGGCAGAGGAGAGAGGTCCCGTAACAGAGAATCTGGCTTCATGTCAGCAGAGAATCAGTCTTCATGTCATAGCAGAGAATCAGGCTTCACGTCACCCACCACTGGAACAGGCCACTGTCACATATTTAGGCCCAGGCACCCAGGCAGAGGAGAGAGGTCCCGTAACAGAGAATCTGGCTTCATGTCAGCAGAGAATCAGTCTTCATGTCATAGCAGAGAATCAGGCTTCACGTCACCCACCACTGGAACAGGCCACTGTCACATATTTAGGCCCAGGCACCCAGGCAGAGGAGAGAGGTCCCGTAACAGAGAATCTGGCTTCATGTCAGCAGAGAATCAGTCTTCATGTCATAGCAGAGAATCAGGCTTCACGTCACCCACCACTGGAACAGGCCACTGTCACATATTTAGGCCCAGGCACCCAGGCAGAGGAGAGAGGTCCCGTAACAGAGAATCTGGCTTCATGTCAGCAGAGAATCAGTCTTCATGTCATAGCAGAGAATCAGGCTTCACGTCACCCACCACTGGAACAGGCCACTGTCACATATTTAGGCCCAGGCACCAGGCAGAGGAGAGAGGTCCCGTAACAGAGAATCTGGCTTCATGTCAGCAGAGAATCAGTCTTCATGTCATAGCAGAGAGTCATAGCAGAGAATCAGGCTTCACGTCACCCACCACTGGAACAGGCCACTGTCACATATTTAGGCCCAGGCACCCAGGCAGAGGAGAGAGGTCCCGTAACAGAGAATCTGGCTTCATGTCAGCAGAGAATCAGTCTTCATGTCATAGCAGAGAATCAGGCTTCACGTAACCCACCACTGGAACAGGCCACTGTCACATATTTAGGCCCAGGCACCCAGGCAGAGGAGAGAGGTCCCGTAACAGAGAATCTGGCTTCATGTCAGCAGAGAATCAGTCTTCATGTCATAGCAGAGAATCAGGCTTCACGTCACCCACCACTGGAACAGGCCACTGTCACATATTTAGGCCCAGGCACCCAGGCAGAGGAGAGAGGTCCCGTAACAGAGAATCTGGCTTCATGTCAGCAGAGAATCAGTCTTCATGTCATAGCAGAGAATCAGGCTTCACGTCACCCACCACTGGAACAGGCCACTGTCACATATTTAGGCCCAGGCACCCAGGCAGAGGAGAGAGCTCCCGTAACAGAGAATCTGGCTTCACGTCACCCACCACTGGAACAGGCCACTGTCACATATTTAGGCCCCGGCACCCAGACAAAAGAGAGAGAGGTCCCGTAACAGAGAATCTGGCTTCATGTCAGCAGAGAATCAGTCTTCATGTCATAGCAGAGAATCAGGCTTCACGTCACCCACCACTGGAACAGGCCACTGTCACATATTTAGGCCCAGGCACCCAGGCAGAAGAGAGAGGTCCCGTAACAGAGAATCTGGCTTCATGTCAGCAGAGAATCAGTCTTCATGTCATAGCAGAGAATCAGGCTTCATGTCACCCACCACTGGAACAGGCCACTGTCACATATTTTGACCCAGGCAGTGAGGCAGAAGAGAGAGGTCCCGTAACAGAGAATCAGGCTTCATGTCAGCAGAGAATCAGTCTTCATGTCATAGCAGAGAATCAGGCTTCACGTAACCCACCACTGGAACAGGCCACTGTCACATATTTAGGCCCAGGCACCCAGGCAGAGGAGAGAGGTCCCGTAACAGAGAATCTGGCTTCATGTCAGCAGAGAATCAGTCTTCATGTCATAGCAGAGAATCAGGCTTCACGTCACCCACCACTGGAACAGGCCACTGTCACATATTTAGGCCCCGGCACCCAGACAGAGGAGAGAGGTCCCGTAACAGAGAATCTGGCTTCATGTCAGCAGAGAATCAGTCTTCATGTCATAGCAGAGAATCAGGCTTCACGTCACCCACCACTGGAACAGGCCACTGTCACATATTTAGGCCCAGGCACCCAGGCAGAGGAGAGAGGTCCCGTAACAGATAATCTGGCTTCATGTCAGCAGAGAATCAGTCTTCATGTCATAGCAGAGAATCAGGCTTCACGTCACCCACCACTGGAACAGGCCACTGTCACATATTTAGGCCCAGGCACCCAGGCAGAGGAGAGAGGTCCCGTAACAGAGAATCTGGCTTCATGTCAGCAGAGAATCAGTCTTCATGTCATAGCAGAGAATCAGGCTTCACGTCACCCACCACTGGAACAGGCCACTGTCACATATTTAGGCCCAGGCACCCAGGCAGAGGAGAGAGGTCCCGTAACAGAGAATCTGGCTTCATGTCAGCAGAGAATCAGTCTTCATGTCATAGCAGAGAATCAGGCTTCACGTCACCCACCACTGGAACAGGCCACTGTCACATATTTAGGCCCAGGCACCCAGGCAGAGGAGAGAGGTCCCGTAACAGAGAATCTGGCTTCATGTCAGCAGAGAATCAGTCTTCATGTCATAGCAGAGAATCAGGCTTCACGTCACCCACCACTGGAACAGGCCACTGTCACATATTTAGGCCCAGGCACCCAGGCAGAGGAGAGAGGTCCCGTAACAGAGAATCTGGCTTCATGTCAGCAGAGAATCAGTCTTCATGTCATAGCAGAGAATCAGGCTTCACGTCACCCACCACTGGAACAGGCCACTGTCACATATTTAGGCCCAGGCACCCAGGCAGAGGAGAGAGGTCCCGTAACAGAGAATCTGGCTTCATGTCAGCAGAGAATCAGTCTTCATGTCATAGCAGAGAATCAGGCTTCACGTCACCCACCACTGGAACAGGCCACTGTCACATATTTAGGCCCAGGCACCCAGGCAGAGGAGAGAGGTCCCGTAACAGAGAATCTGGCTTCATGTCAGCAGAGAATCAGTCTTCATGTCATAGCAGAGAATCAGGCTTCACGTCACCCACCACTGGAACAGGCCACTGTCACATATTTAGGCCCAGGCACCCAGGCAGAGGAGAGAGGTCCCGTAACAGAGAATCTGGCTTCATGTCAGCAGAGAATCAGTCTTCATGTCATAGCAGAGAATCAGGCTTCACGTCACCCACCACTGGAACAAGCCACTGTCACATATTTAGGCCCAGGCACCCAGGCAGAGGAGAGAGGTCCCGTAACAGAGAATCTGGCTTCATGTCAGCAGCAGAATCAGTCTTCATGTCATAGCAGAGAATCAGGCTTCACGTCACCCACCACTGGAACAGGCCACTGTCACATATTTAGGCCCAGGCACCCAGGCAGAGGAGAGAGGTCCCGTAACAGAGAATCTGGCTTCATGTCAGCACAGAATCAGTCTTCATGTCATAGCAGAGAATCAGGCTTCACGTCACCCACCACTGGAACAGGCCACTGTCACATATTTAGGCCCAGGCACCCAGGCAGAGGAGAGAGGTCCCGTAACAGAGAATCTGGCTTCATGTCAGCACAGAATCAGTCTTCATGTCATAGCAGAGAATCAGGCTTCACGTCACCCACCACTGGAACAGGCCACTGTCACATATTTAGGCCCAGGCACCCAGGCAGAGGAGAGAGGTCCCGTAACAGAGAATCTGGCTTCATGTCAGCAGAGAATCAGTCTTCATGTCATAGCAGAGAATCAGGCTTCACGTCACCCACCACTGGAACAGGCCACTGTCACATATTTAGGCCCAGGCACCCAGGCAGAGGAGAGAGGTCCCGTAACAGAGAATCTGGCTTCATGTCAGCAGAGAATCAGTCTTCATGTCATAGCAGAGAATCAGGCTTCACGTCACCCACCACTGGAACAGGCCACTGTCACATATTTAGGCCCAGGCACCCAGACAGAGGAGAGAGGTCCCGTAACAGAGAATCTGGCTTCATGTCAGCAGAGAATCAGTCTTCATGTCATAGCAGAGAATCAGGCTTCACGTCACCCACCACTGGAACAGGCCACTGTCACATATTTAGGCCCAGGCACCCAGGCAGAGGAGAGAGGTCCCGTAACAGAGAATCTGGCTTCATGTCAGCAGAGAATCAGTCTTCATGTCATAGCAGAGAATCAGGCTTCACGTCACCCACCACTGGAACAGGCCACTGTCACATATTTAGGCCCAGGCACCCAGGCAGAGGAGAGAGGTCCCGTAACAGAGAATCTGGCTTCATGTCAGCAGAGAATCAGTCTTCATGTCATAGCAGAGAATCAGGCTTCACGTCACCCACCACTGGAACAGGCCACTGTCACATATTTAGGCCCAGGCACCCAGGCAGAGGAGAGAGGTCCCGTAACAGAGAATCTGGCTTCATGTCAGCAGAGAATCAGTCTTCATGTCATAGCAGAGAATCAGGCTTCACGTCACCCACCACTGGAACAGGCCACTGTCACATATTTAGGCCCAGGCACCCAGGCAGAGGAGAGAGGTCCCGTAACAGAGAATCTGGCTTCATGTCAGCAGAGAATCAGTCTTCATGTCATAGCAGAGAATCAGGCTTCACGTCACCCACCACTGGAACAGGCCACTGTCACATATATAGGCCCAGGCACCCAGGCAGAGGAGAGAGGTCCCGTAACAGAGAATCTGGCTTCATGTCAGCAGAGAATCAGTCTTCATGTCATAGCAGAGAATCAGGCTTCACGTCACCCACCACTGGAACAGGCCACTGTCACATATTTAGGCCCAGGCACCCAGGCAGAGGAGAGAGGTCCCGTAACAGAGAATCTGGCTTCATGTCAGCAGAGAATCAGTCTTCATGTCATAGCAGAGAATCAGGCTTCACGTCACCCACCACTGGAACAGGCCACTGTCACATATTTAGGCCCAGGCACCCAGGCAGAGGAGAGAGGTCCCGTAACAGAGAATCTGGCTTCATGTCAGCAGAGAATCAGTCTTCATGTCATAGCAGAGAATCAGGCTTCACGTCACCCACCACTGGAACAGGCCACTGTCACATATTTAGGCCCAGGCACCCAGGCAGAGGAGAGAGGTCCCGTAACAGAGAATCTGGCTTCATGTCAGCAGAGAATCAGTCTTCATGTCATAGCAGAGAATCAGGCTTCACGTCACCCACCACTGGAACAGGCCACTGTCACATATATAGGCCCAGGCACCCAGGCAGAGGAGAGAGGTCCCGTAACAGAGAATCTGGCTTCATGTCAGCAGAGAATCAGTCTTCATGTCATAGCAGAGAATCAGGCTTCACGTCACCCACCACTGGAACAGGCCACTGTCACATATTTAGGCCCAGGCACCCAGGCAGAGGAGAGAGGTCCCGTAACAGAGAATCTGGCTTCATGTCAGCAGAGAATCAGTCTTCATGTCATAGCAGAGAATCAGGCTTCACGTCACCCACCACTGGAACAGGCCACTGTCACATATTTAGGCCCAGGCACCCAGGCAGAGGAGAGAGGTCCCGTAACAGAGAATCAGGCTTCATGTCAGCAGAGAATCAGTCTTCATGTCATAGCAGAGAATCAGGCTTCACGTCACCCACCACTGGAACAGGCCACTGTCACATATTTAGGCCCAGGCACCCAGGCAGAGGAGAGAGGTCCCGTAACAGAGAATCTGGCTTCATGTCAGCACAGAATCAGTCTTCATGTCATAGCAGAGAATCAGGCTTCACGTCACCCACCACTGGAACAGGCCACTGTCACATATTTAGGCCCAGGCACCCAGGCAGAGGAGAGAGGTCCCGTAACAGAGAATCTGGCTTCATGTCAGCAGAGAATCAGTCTTCATGTCATAGCAGAGAATCAGGCTTCACGTCACCCACCAC
This sequence comes from Bufo bufo, assembly GCF_905171765.1. Lineage (NCBI taxonomy): Eukaryota > Metazoa > Chordata > Amphibia > Anura > Bufonidae > Bufo > Bufo bufo. The sequence continues at coordinate 598,927,875 of NC_053389.1, read as the reverse complement.
TGGAACAGGCCACTGTCACATATTTAGGCCCAGGCACCCAGGCAGAGGAGAGAGGTCCCGTAACAGAGAATCTGGCTTCATGTCAGCAGAGAATCAGTCTTCATGTCATAGCAGAGAATCAGGCTTCACGTCACCCACCACTGGAACAGGCCACTGTCACATATTTAGGCCCAGGCACCCAGGCAGAGGAGAGAGGTCCCGTAACAGAGAATCTGGCTTCATGTCAGCACAGAATCAGTCTTCATGTCATAGCAGAGAATCAGGCTTCACGTCACCCACCACTGGAACAGGCCACTGTCACATATTTAGACCCAGGCACCCAGGCAGAGGAGAGAGGTCCCGTAACAGAGAATCTGGCTTCATGTCAGCAGCAGAATCAGTCTTCATGTCATAGCAGAGAATCAGGCTTCACGTCACCCACCACTGGAACAGGCCACTGTCACATATTTAGGCCCAGGCACCCAGGCAGAGGAGAGAGGTCCCGTAACAGAGAATCTGGCTTCATGTCAGCAGAGAATCAGTCTTCATGTCATAGCAGAGAATCAGGCTTCACGTCACCCACCACTGGAACAGGCCACTGTCACATATTTAGGCCCAGGCACCCAGGCAGAGGAGAGAGGTCCCGTAACAGAGAATCTGGCTTCATGTCAGCAGAGAATCAGTCTTCATGTCATAGCAGAGAATCAGGCTTCACGTCACCCACCACTGGAACAGGCCACTGTCACATATTTAGGCCCAGGCACCCAGGCAGAGGAGAGAGGTCCCGTAACAGAGAATCTGGCTTCATGTCAGCAGAGAATCAGTCTTCATGTCATAGCAGAGAATCAGGCTTCACGTCACCCACCACTGGAACAGGCCACTGTCACATATTTAGGCCCAGGCACCCAGGCAGAGGAGAGAGGTCCCGTAACAGAGAATCTGGCTTCATGTCAGCAGAGAATCAGTCTTCATGTCATAGCAGAGAATCAGGCTTCACGTCACCCACCACTGGAACAGGCCACTGTCACATATTTAGGCCCAGGCACCCAGGCAGAGGAGAGAGGTCCCGTAACAGAGAATCTGGCTTCATGTCAGCAGAGAATCAGTCTTCATGTCATAGCAGAGAATCAGGCTTCACGTCACCCACCACTGGAACAGGCCACTGTCACATATTTAGGCCCAGGCACCCAGGCAGAGGAGAGAGGTCCCGTAACAGAGAATCTGGCTTCATGTCAGCAGAGAATCAGTCTTCATGTCATAGCAGAGAATCAGGCTTCACGTCACCCACCACTGGAACAGGCCACTGTCACATATTTAGGCCCAGGCACCCAGACAGAGGAGAGAGGTCCCGTAACAGAGAATCTGGCTTCATGTCAGCAGAGAATCAGTCTTCATGTCATAGCAGAGAATCAGGCTTCACGTCACCCACCACTGGAACAGGCCACTGTCACATATTTAGGCCCAGGCACCCAGGCAGAGGAGAGAGGTCCCGTAACAGAGAATCTGGCTTCATGTCAGCAGAGAATCAGTCTTCATGTCATAGCAGAGAATCAGGCTTCACGTCACCCACCACTGGAACAGGCCACTGTCACATATTTAGGCCCAGGCACCCAGGCAGAGGAGAGAGGTCCCGTAACAGAGAATCTGGCTTCATGTCAGCAGAGAATCAGTCTTCATGTCATAGCAGAGAATCAGGCTTCACGTCACCCACCACTGGAACAGGCCACTGTCACATATTTAGGCCCAGGCACCCAGGCAGAGGAGAGAGGTCCCGTAACAGAGAATCTGGCTTCATGTCAGCACAGAATCAGTCTTCATGTCATAGCAGAGAATCAGGCTTCACGTCACCCACCACTGGAACAGGCCACTGTCACATATTTAGGCCCAGGCACCCAGGCAGAGGAGAGAGGTCCCGTAACAGAGAATCTGGCTTCATGTCAGCAGAGAATCAGTCTTCATGTCATAGCAGAGAATCAGGCTTCACGTCACCCACCACTGGAACAGGCCACTGTCACATATTTAGGCCCAGGCACCCAGGCAGAGGAGAGAGGTCCCGTAACAGAGAGTCTGGCTTCATGTCAGCAGAGAATCAGTCTTCATGTCATAGCAGAGAATCAGGCTTCACGTCACCCACCACTGGAACAGGCCACTGTCACATATTTAGGCCCAGGCACCCAGGCAGAGGAGAGAGGTCCCGTAACAGAGAATCTGGCTTCATGTCAGCACAGAATCAGTCTTCATGTCATAGCAGAGAATCAGGCTTCACGTCACCCACCACTGGAACAGGCCACTGTCACATATTTAGGCCCAGGCACCCAGGCAGAGGAGAGAGGTCCCGTAACAGAGAATCTGGCTTCATGTCAGCACAGAATCAGTCTTCATGTCATAGCAGAGAATCAGGCTTCACGTCACCCACCACTGGAACAGGCCACTGTCACATATTTAGGCCCAGGCACCCAGGCAGAGGAGAGAGGTCCCGTAACAGAGAATCTGGCTTCATGTCAGCACAGAATCAGTCTTCATGTCATAGCAGAGAATCAGGCTTCACGTCACCCACCACTGGAACAGGCCACTGTCACATATTTAGGCCCAGGCACCCAGGCAGAGGAGAGAGGTCCCGTAACAGAGAATCTGGCTTCATGTCAGCACAGAATCAGTCTTCATGTCATAGCAGAGAATCAGGCTTCACGTCACCCACCACTGGAACAGGCCACTGTCACATATTTAGGCCCAGGCACCCAGGCAGAGGAGAGAGGTCCCGTAACAGAGAATCTGGCTTCATGTCAGCACAGAATCAGTCTTCATGTCATAGCAGAGAATCAGGCTTCACGTCACCCACCACTGGAACAGGCCACTGTCACATATTTAGGCCCAGGCACCCAGACAGAGGAGAGAGGTCCCGTAACAGAGAATCTGGCTTCATGTCAGCACAGAATCAGTCTTCATGTCATAGCAGAGAATCAGGCTTCACGTCACCCACCACTGGAACAGGCCACTGTCACATATTTAGGCCCAGGCACCCAGGCAGAGGAGAGAGGTCCCGTAACAGAGAATCTGGCTTCATGTCAGCACAGAATCAGTCTTCATGTCATAGCAGAGAATCAGGCTTCACGTCACCCACCACTGGAACAGGCCACTGTCACATATTTAGGCCCAGGCACCCAGGCAGAGGAGAGAGGTCCCGTAACAGAGAATCTGGCTTCATGTCAGCAGAGAATCAGTCTTCATGTCATAGCAGAGAATCAGGCTTCACGTCACCCACCACTGGAACAGGCCACTGTCACATATTTAGGCCCAGGCACCCAGGCAGAGGAGAGAGGTCCCGTAACAGAGAATCTGGCTTCATGTCAGCAGAGAATCAGTCTTCATGTCATAGCAGAGAATCAGGCTTCACGTCACCCACCACTGGAACAGGCCACTGTCACATATTTAGGCCCAGGCACCCAGACAGAGGAGAGAGGTCCCGTAACAGAGAATCTGGCTTCATGTCAGCAGAGAATCAGTCTTCATGTCATAGCAGAGAATCAGGCTTCACGTCACCCACCACTGGAACAGGCCACTGTCACATATTTAGGCCCAGGCACCCAGGCAGAGGAGAGAGGTCCCGTAACAGAGAATCTGGCTTCATGTCAGCAGAGAATCAGTCTTCATGTCATAGCAGAGAATCAGGCTTCACGTCACCCACCACTGGAACAGGCCACTGTCACATATTTAGGCCCAGGCACCCAGGCAGAGGAGAGAGGTCCCGTAACAGAGAATCTGGCTTCATGTCAGCAGAGAATCAGTCTTCATGTCATAGCAGAGAATCAGGCTTCACGTCACCCACCACTGGAACAGGCCACTGTCACATATTTAGGCCCAGGCACCCAGGCAGAGGAGAGAGGTCCCGTAACAGAGAATCAGGCTTCATGTCAGCAGAGAATCAGTCTTCATGTCATAGCAGAGAATCAGGCTTCACGTCACCCACCACTGGAACAGGCCACTGTCACATATTTAGGCCCAGGCACCCAGGCAGAGGAGAGAGGTCCCGTAACAGAGAATCTGGCTTCATGTCAGCAGAGAATCAGTCTTCATGTCATAGCAGAGAATCAGGCTTCACGTCACCCACCACTGGAACAGGCCACTGTCACATATTTAGGCCCAGGCACCCAGGCAGAGGAGAGAGGTCCCGTAACAGAGAATCTGGCTTCATGTCAGCAGAGAATCAGTCTTCATGTCATAGCAGAGAATCAGGCTTCACGTCACCCACCACTGGAACAGGCCACTGTCACATATTTAGGCCCAGGCACCCAGGCAGAGGAGAGAGGTCCCGTAACAGAGAATCTGGCTTCATGTCAGCACAGAATCAGTCTTCATGTCATAGCAGAGAATCAGGCTTCACGTCACCCACCACTGGAACAGGCCACTGTCACATATTTAGGCCCAGGCACCCAGGCAGAGGAGAGAGGTCCCGTAACAGAGAATCTGGCTTCATGTCAGCAGAGAATCAGTCTTCATGTCATAGCAGAGAATCAGGCTTCACGTCACCCACCACTGGAACAGGCCACTGTCACATATTTAGGCCCAGGCACCCAGGCAGAGGAGAGAGGTCCCGTAACAGAGAATCTGGCTTCATGTCAGCAGAGAATCAGTCTTCATGTCATAGCAGAGAATCAGGCTTCACGTCACCCACCACTGGAACAGGCCACTGTCACATATTTAGGCCCAGGCACCCAGGCAGAGGAGAGAGGTCCCGTAACAGAGAATCTGGCTTCATGTCAGCAGAGAATCAGTCTTCATGTCATAGCAGAGAATCAGGCTTCACGTCACCCACCACTGGAACAGGCCACTGTCACATATTTAGGCCCAGGCACCCAGGCAGAGGAGAGAGGTCCCGTAACAGAGAATCTGGCTTCATGTCAGCAGAGAATCAGTCTTCATGTCATAGCAGAGAATCAGGCTTCACGTCACCCACCACTGGAACAGGCCACTGTCACATATTTAGGCCCAGGCACCCAGGCAGAGGAGAGAGGTCCCGTAACAGAGAATCAGGCTTCATGTCAGCAGAGAATCAGTCTTCATGTCATAGCAGAGAATCAGGCTTCACGTCACCCACCACTGGAACAGGCCACTGTCACATATTTAGGCCCAGGCACCCAGGCAGAGGAGAGAGGTCCCGTAACAGAGAATCTGGCTTCATGTCAGCAGAGAATCAGTCTTCATGTCATAGCAGAGAATCAGGCTTCACGTCACCCACCACTGGAACAGGCCACTGTCACATATTTAGGCCCAGGCACCCAGGCAGAGGAGAGAGGTCCCGTAACAGAGAATCTGGCTTCATGTCAGCAGAGAATCAGTCTTCATGTCATAGCAGAGAATCAGGCTTCACGTCACCACCACTGGAACAGGCCACTGTCACATATTTAGGCCCAGGCACCCAGGCAGAGGAGAGAGGTCCCGTAACAGAGAATCTGGCTTCATGTCAGCAGAGAATCAGTCTTCATGTCATAGCAGAGAATCAGGCTTCACGTCACCCACCACTGGAACAGGCCACTGTCACATATTTAGGCCCAGGCACGAGGCAGAGGAGAGAGGTCCCGTAACAGAGAATCAGGCTTCATGTCAGCAGAGAATCAGTCTTCATGTCATAGCAGAGAATCAGGCTTCACGTCACCCACCACTGGAACAGGCCACTGTCACATATTTAGGCCCAGGCACCCAGGCAGAGGAGAGAGGTCCCGTAACAGAGAATCTGGCTTCATGTCAGCAGAGAATCAGTCTTCATGTCATAGCAGAGAATCAGGCTTCACGTCACCCACCACTGGAACAGGCCACTGTCACATATTTAGGCCCAGGCACCCAGGCAGAGGAGAGAGGTCCCGTAACAGAGAATCTGGCTTCATGTCAGCAGAGAATCAGTCTTCATGTCATAGCAGAGAATCAGGCTTCACGTCACCCACCACTGGAACAGGCCACTGTCACATATTTAGGCCCAGGCACCCAGGCAGAGGAGAGAGGTCCCGTAACAGAGAATCTGGCTTCATGTCAGCAGAGAATCAGTCTTCATGTCATAGCAGAGAATCAGGCTTCACGTCACCCACCACTGGAACAGGCCACTGTCACATATTTAGGCCCAGGCACCGAGGCAGAGAGAGAGGTCCCGTAACAGAGAATCAGGCTTCATGTCAGCAGAGAATCAGTCTTCATGTCATAGCAGAGAATCAGGCTTCACGTCACCCACCACTGGAACAGGCCACTGTCACATATTTAGGCCCAGGCACCCAGGCAGAGGAGAGAGGTCCCGTAACAGAGAATCTGGCTTCATGTCAGCAGAGAATCAGTCTTCATGTCATAGCAGAGAATCAGGCTTCACGTCACCCACCACTGGAACAGGCCACTGTCACATATTTAGGCCCAGGCACCGAGGCAGAGGAGAGAGGTCCCGTAACAGAGAATCAGGCTTCATGTCAGCAGAGAATCAGTCTTCATGTCATAGCAGAGAATCAGGCTTCACGTAACACACCACTGGAACAGGCCACTGTCACATATTTAGGCCCAGGCACCCAGGCAGAGAGAGAGGTCCCGTAACAGAGAATCTGGCTTCATGTCAGCAGAGAATCAGTCTTCATGTCATAGCAGAGAATCAGGCTTCACGTCACCCACCACTGGAACAGGCCACTGTCACATATTTAGGCCCAGGCACCCAGGCAGAGGAGAGAGGTCCCGTAACAGAGAATCTGGCTTCATGTCAGCAGAGAATCAGTCTTCATGTCATAGCAGAGAATCAGGCTTCACGTCACCCACCACTGGAACAGGCCACTGTCACATATTTAGGCCCAGGCACCCAGGCAGAGAGAGAGGTCCAGTAACAGAGAATCTGGCTTCATGTCAGCAGAGAATCAGTCTTCATGTCATAGCAGAGAATCAGGCTTCACGTCACCCACCACTGGAACAGGCCACTGTCACATATTTAGGCCCAGGCACCCAGGCAGAGGAGAGAGGTCCCGTAACAGAGAATCTGGCTTCATGTCAGCAGAGAATCAGTCTTCATGTCATAGCAGAGAATCAGGCTTCACGTAACCCACCACTGGAACAGGCCACTGTCACATATTTAGGCCCAGGCACCCAGGCAGAGGAGAGAGGTCCCGTAACAGAGAATCTGGCTTCATGTCAGCAGAGAATCAGTCTTCATGTCATAGCAGAGAATCAGGCTTCACGTCACCCACCACTGGAACAGGCCACTGTCACATATTTAGACCCAGGCACCCAGGCAGAGAGAGAGGTCCCGTAACAGAGAATCTGGCTTCATGTCAGCAGAGAATCAGTCTTCATGTCATAGCAGAGAATCAGGCTTCACGTCACCCACAACTGGAACAGGCCACTGTCACATATTTAGGCCCAGGCACCCAGGCAGAGGAGAGAGGTCCCGTAACAGAGAATCTGGCTTCATGTCAGCAGAGAATCAGTCTTCATGTCATAGCAGAGAATCAGGCTTCACGTCACCCACCACTGGAACAGGCCACTGTCACATATTTAGGCCCAGGCACCCAGACAGATGAGAGAGGTCCCGTAACAGAGAATCTGGCTTCATGTCAGCAGAGAATCAGTCTTCATGTCATAGCAGAGAATCAGGCTTCACGTAACCCACCACTGGAACAGGCCACTGTCACATATTTAGGCCCAGGCACCCAGGCAGAGGAGAGAGGTCCCGTAACAGAGAATCTGGCTTCATGTCAGCAGAGAATCAGTCTTCATGTCATAGCAGAGAATCAGGCTTCACGTCACCCACCACTGGAACAGGCCACTGTCACATATTTAGGCCCAGGCACCCAGGCAGAGGAGAGAGGTCCCGTAACAGAGAATCTGGCTTCATGTCAGCAGAGAATCAGTCTTCATGTCATAGCAGAGAATCAGGCTTCACGTCACCCACCACTGGAACAGGCCACTGTCACATATTTAGACCCAGGCACGAGGCAGAGAGAGAGGTCCCGTAACAGAGAATCAGGCTTCATGTCAGCAGAGAATCAGTCTTCATGTCATAGCAGAGAATCAGGCTTCACGTAACCCACCACTGGAACAGGCCACTGTCACATATTTAGGCCCAGGCACCCAGGCAGAGGAGAGAGGTCCCGTAACAGAGAATCTGGCTTCATGTCAGCAGAGAATCAGTCTTCATGTCATAGCAGAGAATCAGGCTTCACGTCACCCACCACTGGAACAGGCCACTGTCACATATTTAGGCCCCGGCACCCAGACAGAGGAGAGAGGTCCGTAACAGAGAATCTGGCTTCATGTCAGCAGAGAATCAGTCTTCATGTTATAGCAGAGAATCAGGCTTCACGTCACCCACCACTGGAACAGGCCACTGTCACATATTTAGGCCCAGGCACCCAGGCAGAGGAGAGAGGTCCCGTAACAGAGAATCTGGCTTCATGTCAGCAGAGAATCAGTCTTCATGTCATAGCAGAGAATCAGGCTTCACGTCACCCACCACTGGAACAGGCCACTGTCACATATTAAGGCCCAGGCACCCAGGCAGAGGAGAGAGGTCCCGTAACAGAGAATCTGGCTTCATGTCAGCAGAGAAACAGTCTTCATGTCATAGCAGAGAATCAGGCTTCACGTCACCCACCACTGGAACAGGCCACTGTCACATATTTAGGCCCAGGCACCCAGGCAGAGAGAGAGGTCCCGTAACAGAGAATCTGGCTTCATGTCAGCAGAGAATCAGTCTTCATGTCATAGCAGAGAATCAGGCTTCATGTCACCCACCACTGGAACAGGCCACTGTCACATATTTAGGCCCAGGCACAGAGCAGAAGAGAGAGGTCCCGTAACAGAGAATCAGGCTTCATGTCAGCAGAGAATCAGTCTTCATGTCATAGCAGAGAATCAGGCTTCACGTAACCCACCACTGGAACAGACCACTGTCACATATTTATGCCCAGGCACCCAGGCAGAAGAGAGAGGTCCCGTAACAGAGAATCTGGCTTCATGTCAGCAGAGAATCAGTCTTCATGTCATAGCAGAGAATCAGGCTTCACGTCACCCACCACTGGAACAGGCCACTGTCACATATTTAGGACCAGGCACCCAGGCAGAGGAGAGAGGTCCCGTAACAGAGAATCTGGCTTCATGTCAGCAGAGAATCAGTCTTCATGTCATAGCAGAGAATCAGGCTTCACGTAACCCACCAATGGAACAAGCCACTGTCACATATTTAGGCCCTGGAACCCAGGCAGAAGAGAGAGGTCCCGTAACAGAGAATCTGGCTTCATGTCAGCAGAGAATCAGTCTTCATGTCATAGCAGAGAATCAGGCTTCATGTCACCCACCACTGGAACAGGCCACTGTCACATATTTAGGCCCAGGCACCCAGGCAGAGGAGAGAGGTCCCGTAACAGATAATCTGGCTTCATGTCAGCAGAGAATCAGTCTTCATGTCATAGCAGAGAATCAGGCTTCACGTAACCCACCACTGGAACAGGCCACTGTCACATATTTAGGCCCAGGCACCCAGGCAGAGGAGAGAGGTCCCGTAACAGAGAATCTGGCTTCATGTCAGCAGAGAATCAGTCTTCATGTCATAGCAGAGAATCAGGCTTCACGTCACCCACCACTGGAACAGGCCACTGTCACATATTTAGGCCCCGGCACCCAGACAGAGTAGAGAGGTCCCGTAACAGAGAATCTGGCTTCATGTCAGCAGAGAATCAGTCTTCATGTCATAGCAGAGAATCAGGCTTCACGTCACCCACCACTGGAACAGGCCACTGTCACATATTTAGGCCCAGGCACCCAGGCAGAGGAGAGAGGTCCCGTAACAGAGAATCTGGCTTCATGTCAGCAGAGAATCAGTCTTCATGTCATAGCAGAGAATCAGGCTTCACGTCACCCACCACTGGAACAGGCCACTGTCACATATTTAGGCCCCGGCACCCAGACAGAGTAGAGAGGTCCCGTAACAGAGAATCTGGCTTCATGTCAGCAGAGAATCAGTCTTCATGTCATAGCAGAGAATCAGGCTTCACGTCACCCACCACTGGAACAGGCCACTGTCACATATTTAGGCCCAGGCACCCAGGCAGAGGAGAGAGGTCCCGTAACAGAGAATCTGGCTTCATGTCAGCAGAGAATCAGTCTTCATGTCATAGCAGAGAATCAGGCTTCACGTCACCCACCACTGGAACAGGCCACTGTCACATATTTAGACCCAGGCACCCAGGCAGAAGAGAGAGGTCCCGTAACAGAGAATCTGGCTTCATGTCAGCAGAGAATCAGTCTTCATGTCATAGCAGAGAATCAGGCTTCACGTCACCCACAACTGGAACAGGCCACTGTCACATATTTAGGCCCAGGCAAACAGGCAGAGGAGAGATGTCCCGTAACAGAGAATCTGGCTTCATGTCAGCAGAGAATCAGTCTTCATGTCATAGCAGAGAATCAGGCTTCACGTCACCCACCACTGGAACAGGCCACTGTCACATATTTAGGCCCAGGCACCCAGATAGAGGAGAGAGGTCCCGTAACAGAGAATCTGGCTTCATGTCAGCAGAGAATCAGTCTTCATGTCATAGCAGAGAATCAGGCTTCACGTAACCCACCACTGGAACAGACCACTGTCACATATTTAGGCCCAGGCACCCAGGCAGAAGAGAGAGGTCCCGTAACAGAGAATCTGGCTTCATGTCAGCAGAGAATCAGTCTTCATGTCATAGCAGAGAATCAGGCTTCACGTCACCCACCACTGGAACAGGCCACTGTCACATATTTAGGCCCAGGCACCCAGGCAGAGGAGAGAGGTCCCGTAACAGAGAATCTGGCTTCATGTCAGCAGAGAATCAGTCTTCATGTCATAGCAGAGAATCAGGCTTCATGTCACCCACCACTGGAACAGGCCACTGTCACATATTTAGACCCAGGCAGTGAGGCAGAAGAGAGAGGTCCCGTAACAGAGAATCAGGCTTCATGTCAGCAGAGAATCAGTCTTCATGTCATAGCAGAGAATGAGGCTTCACGTAACCCACCACTGGAACAGGCCACTGTCACATATTTAGGCCCAGGCACCCAGGCAGAGGAGAGAGGTCCCGTAACAGAGAATCTGGCTTCATGTCAGCAGAGAATCAGTCTTCATGTCATAGCTGAGAATCAGGCTTCACGTCACCCACCACTGGAACAGGCCACTGTCACATATTTAGGCCCCGGCACCCAGACAGAGGAGAGAGGTCCCGTAACAGAGAATCTGGCTTCATGTCAGCAGAGAATCAGTCTTCATGTCATAGCAGAGAATCAGGCTTCACGTCACCCACCACTGCAACAGGCCACTGTCACATATTTAGGCCCAGGCACCCAGGCAGAGGAGAGAGGTCCCGTAACAGAGAATCTGGCTTCATGTCAGCAGAGAATCAGTCTTCATGTTATAGCAGAGAATCAGGCTTCACGTCACCCACCACTGGAACAGGCCACTGTCACATATCTAGGCCCCGGCACCCAGACAGAGGAGAGAGGTCCCGTAACAGAGAATCTGGCTTCATGTCAGCAGAGAATCAGTCTTCATGCCATAGCAGAGAATCAGGCTTCACGTCACCCACCACTGGAACAGGCCACTGTCACATATTTAGGCCCCGGCACCCAGACAGAGGAGAGAGGTCCGGTAACAGAGAATCTGGCTTCATGTCAGCAGAGAATCAGTCTTCATGCCATAGCAGAGAATCAGGCTTCTCGTCACCCACCACTGGAACAGGCCACTGTCACATATTTAGGCCCCGGCACCCAGACAGAGGAGAGAGGTCCGGTAACAGAGAATCTGGCTTCATGTCAGCAGAGAATCAGTCTTCATGTTATAGCAGAGAATCAGGCTTCACGTCACCCACCACTGGAACAGGCCACTGTCACATATTTAGGCCCCGGCACCCAGACAGAGGAGAGAGGTCCCGTAACAGAGAATCTGGCTTCATGTCAGCAGAGAATCAGTCTTCATGTCATAGCAGAGAATCAGGCTTCACGTCACCCACCACTGGAACAGGCCACTGTCACATATTTAGGCCCAGGCACCCAGGCAGAGGAGAGAGGTCCCGTAACAGAGAATCTGGCTTCATGTCAGCAGAGAATCAGTCTTCATGTCATAGCAGAGAATCAGGCTTCACGTCACCCACCACTGGAACAGGCCACTGTCACATATTTAGGCCTAGGCACCCAGGCAGAGGAGAGAGGTCCCGTAACAGAGAATCTGGCTTCATGTCAGCAGAGAATTAGTCTTCATGTCATAGCAGAGAATCAGGCTTCACGTCACCCACCACTGGAACAGGACACTGTCACATATTTAGGCCCCGGCACCCAGACAGAGGAGAGGTTCATTCAACTTTGGGTTGCCCCGCAATATAATGGTAAAATGAAAATAAAAATAGGATTGAATGAGGAAGTGCCCTGGAGTACAATAATATATTGTTAAGGGGAGGTAGTTAATGTCTAATCTGCACAAGGGATGGACAGGTCCTGTGGGATCCATGCCTGGTTCATTTTTATGAACGTCAGCTTGTCCACATTGGCTGTAGACAGGCGGCTGCGTTTGTCTGTAATGACGCCCCCTGCCGTGCTGAATACACGTTCAGACAAAACGCTGGCCGCCGGGCAGGCCAGCACCTCCAAGGCATAAAAGGCTAGCTCTGGCCACGTGGACAATTTGGAGACCCAGAAGTTGAATGGGGCCGAACCATCAGTCAGTACGTGGAGGGGTGTGCAAAGGTACTGTTCCACCATGTTATTGAAATGTTGCCTCCTGCTAACACGTTCCGTATCAGGTGGTGGTGCACTTAGCTGTGGCGTGGTGACAAAACTTTTCCACATCTCTGCCATGCTAACCCTGCCCTCAGAGGAGCTGGCCGTGACACAGCTGCGTTGGCGACCTCTTGCTCCTCCTCTGCCTTCGCCTTGGGCTTCCACTGGTTCCCCTGTGACATTTGGGAATGCTCTCAGTAGCGCGTCTACCAACGTGCGCTTGTACTCGCGCATCTTCCTATTACGCTCCAGTGTAGGAAGTAAGGTGGGCACATTGTCTTTGTACCGGGGATCCAGCAGGGTGGCAACCCAGTAGTCCGCACACGTTAAAATGTGAGCAACTCTGCTGTCGTTGCGCAGGCACTGCAGCATGTAGTCGCTCATGTGTGCCAGGCTGCCCAGAGGTAAGGACAAGCTGTCCTCTGTGGGAGGCGTATCGTCATCGTCCTGTGTTTCCCCCCAGCCACGCACCAGTGATCGGCCCGAGCTGCGTTGGGTGCCAGCCCGCTGTGAACCTGCTTCATCCTCATCCTCCTCCACCTCCTCCTCATCCTCGTCCTCCTCATCCTCCAGTAGTGGGCCCTGTCTGGCCACATTTGTACCTGGCCTCTGCTGTTGCAAAAAACCTCCCTCTGAGTCACTTCGAAGAGACTGGCCTGAAAGTGCTAAAAATGACCCCTCTTCCTCCTCTTCCTCCTGGGCCACCTCCTCTTCCATCATCGCCCTAAGTGTTTTCTCAAGGAGACATGGAAGTGGTATTGTAACGCTGATAACGGCGTCATCGCCACTGGCCATGTTGGTGGAGTACTCGAAACAGCGCAACAGGGCACACAGGTCTCGCATGGAGGCCCAGTCATTGGTGGTGAAGTGGGGCTGATCCGCAGTGCGACTGACCCGTGCGTGCTGCAGCTGAAACTCCACTATGGCCTGCTGCTGCTCGCACAGTCTGTCCAGCATGTGCAAGGTGGAGTTCCACCTGGTGGGCACGTCGCATATGAGGCGGTGAGCGGGAAGGCCGAAGTTACGCTGTAGCGCAGACAGGCGAGCAGCGGCAGGGTGTGAACGCCGGAAGCGTGAACAGACGGCCCGCACTTTATGCAGCAGCTCTGACATGTCGGGGTAGTTGTGAATGAACTTCTGCACCACCAAATTCAGCACATGCGCCAGGCAAGGGATGTGCGTCAAACCGGCTAGTCCCAGAGCTGCAACGAGATTTCGCCCATTATCGCACACCACCAGGCCAGGCTTGAGGCTCACCGGCAGCAACCACTCGTCGGTCTGTTGTTCTATACCCCGCCACAACTCCTGTGCGGTGTGGGGCCTGTCCCCCAAACATATGAGTTTCAGAACGACCTGCTGACGTTTACCCCGGGCTGTGCTGAAGTTGGTGGTGAAGGTGTGTGGCTGACTGGATGAGCAGGTGGAAGAAGAGGAGGAGGAAGCTGTGTAGGAGGAGGAGGAGACAGGAGGCAAAGAATGTTGCCCTGCGATCCTTGGCGGCGGAAGGAAGTGCGCCAAACAGCTCTCCGCCTGGGGCCCAGCCACCACTACATTTACCCAGTGTGCAGTTAGGGAGATATAGCGTCCCTGGCCGTGCTTACTGGTCCACGTATCTGTGGTTAGGTGGACCTTGCCACAGATGGCTTTGCGCAGTCCACACTTGATTTTATCGGATACTTGGTTGTGCAGGGAAGGCACGGCTCTCTTGGAGAAGTAGTGCCGGCTGGGAACAACATACTGTGGGACAGCAAGCGACATGAGCTGTTTGAAGCTGTCTGTGTCCACCAGCCTAAATGACAGCATTTCATAGGCCAGTAGTTTAGAAATGCTGGCATTCAGGGCCAGGGATCGAGGGTGGCTAGGTGGGAATTTACGCTTTCTCTCAAATGTTTGTGAGATGGAGAGCTGAACGCTGCCGTGTGACATGGTTGAGATGCTTGGTGACGCAGGTGGTGGTGTTGGTGGTACATCCCATGATTGCTAGGCGGCAAGTGCCAACGTTCCTCCAGAGGCGGAGGAAGAGGTCGAGGCGGCGGCAGCAGCAGAAGAGGCCGAGGCGGCAGCAGCAGAAGAGGTAGCAGGGGGAGCCTGAGTGACTTCCTTGTTTTTAAGGTGTTTACTCCACTGCAGTTCATGCTTTGCATGCAGGTGCCTGGTCATGCAGGTTGTGCTAAGGTTCAGAACGTTAATGCCTCGCTTCAGGCTCTGATGGCACAGCGTGCAAACCACTCGGGTCTTGTCGTCAGCACATTGTTTGAAGAAGTGCCATGCCAGGGAACTCCTTGAAGCTGCCTTTGGGGTGCTCGGTCCCAGATGGCAGGTGTTCTGATTTTGCCCACTGCTCCCTCTTTTGCTACGCTGTTGGCTCGGTCTCACCACTGCCTCTTCCTCCGAACTGTGAAAGTCAGTGGCACGACCTTCATTCCATGTGGGGTCTAGGACCTCATCGTCCCCTGCATCGTCTTCCAACCAGTCTTGATCCCTGACCTCCTGTTCAGTCTGCACACTGCAGAAAGACGCAGCAGTTGGCACCTGTGTTTCGTCATCATCAGAGACGTGCTGAGGTGGTATTCCCATGTCCTCATCATCAGGAAACATAAGTGGTTGTGCGTTAGTGCATTCTATCTCTTCCACCTCTGAGGACGGGCTAGGTGGATGCCCTTGGGAAACCCTGCCAGCAGAGTCTTCAAACAGCATAAGAGACTGCTGCATAACTTGAGGCTCAGACAGTTTCCCTGATATGCATGGGGGTGATGTGACAGACTGATGGGCTTGGTTTTCATGCGCCATCTGTGCGCTTTCTGCAGAAGACTGGGTCGGCCACCCAATTGACTAATGCCTGTACCTGCTCAGGCCTTACCATCCTTAGAACGGCATTGGGCCCCACCAAATATCCTGTAAATTCTGGCGGCTACTGGGACCTGAGGTAGTTGGTACACTAGGACGGGTGGCTGTGGCAGAACGGCCACGTCCTCTTCCAGCACCAGAGGGTCCACTAACACCACCACGACCATGTCCACGTCCGCGTCCCTTACTAGATGTTTTCCTCATTGTTACCGTTCACCACAATAAGAAAAATATTATTCGGGCCAATGTATTGAATTAAAATTCAGGCTTTTTTTTACAGACACCTAACACTATCTGGCTATCTATTTAGGTACCGTATTACACTAATACAGGCACACCAGTAATGACAGATTTAGCTGAATATAAATGTGAGGCCTATTTTTTAGGCGCTGGGTGACAGGTATACGTTTAATCACAGAATTAGACTTGGATCTGCACTGTAGCGTGTGTGTTAAGTTTTTGAGAATTACCCTATCAGCACCTTGAATCTAATATACCCTTTTAGGGATAGATTTAAAGTAGGCCTGATACAGCAGAAACCACTAATTTTGAGAATTGCAAATTTGGGAATTGTTTTTCAACCCAGAACAAAAACTGCGCTTTGACGGTCACAAAAAATAACTTGACCAGCTAAAACAGTACAGATTTGGATGAATATAAATGTGAGGCCTATTTTTTAGGTGCTGGGTGACAGGTATACGTTTAATCACAGAATTAGACTTGGATCTGCACTGTAGCGTGTGTGTTAAGTTTTTGAGAATTACCCTATCAGCACCTTGAATCTAATATACCCTTTTAGGGATAGATTTAAAGTAGGCCTGATACAGCAGAAACCACTAATTTTGAGAATTGCAAATTTGGGAATTGTTTTTCAACCCAGAACAAAAACTGTGCTTTGACGGTCACAAAAAATAACTTGATCAGCTAAAACAGTACAGATTTGGATGAATATAAATGTGAGGCCTATTTTTTAGGTGCTGGGTGACAGGTATACGTTTAATCACAGAATTAGACTTGGATCTGCACTGTAGCGTGTGTGTTAAGTTTTTGAGAATTACCCTATCAGCACCTTGAATCTAATATACCCTTTTAGGGATAGATTTAAAGTAGGCCTGATACAGCAGAAACCACTAATTTTGAGAATTGCAAATTTGGGAATTGTTTTTCAACCCAGAACAACAACTGTGCTTTGACGGTCACTAAAAATAACTTGACCAGCTAAAACAGTACAGATTTGGATGAATATAAATGTGAGGCCTATTTTTTAGGCGCTGGGTGACAGGTATACGTTTAATCACAGAATTAGACTTGGATCTGCACTGTAGCATGTGTGTTAAGTTTTTGAGAATTACCCTATCAGCACCTTGAATCTAATATACCCTTTTAGGGATAGATTTAAAGTAGGCCTGATACAGCAGAAACCACTAATTTTGAGAATTGCAAATTTGGGAATTGTTTTTCAACCCAGAACAACAACTGTGCTTTGACGGTCACTAAAAATAACTTGACCAGCAAAAACAGTACAGATTTGGATGAATATAAATGTGAGGCCTATTTTTTAGGCGCTGGGTGACAGGCTCAACTTGCCCCTGATGTAGTATATGTCCAAAAAATAACCACACTATTGATGGTTAAATGCACTTGATGAAAGCTTGACCCTGATGTAGGATATAGCAAAAAATAACCACACTATTGATGGTTAAATGCACTTGGGTGACACAGGCTCAGCTTGCCCCTGTTGTAGTATGTGGCCAAAAAATAACCACACTATTGATGGTTAAATGCACTTTGATGAAAGCTTGACCCTGATGTAGTATATGGCCAAAAAATAACCACACTATTGATGGTTAAATGCACTTGGGTGACACAGGCTCAGCTTGCCCCTAATGTAGTATATGGCCAAAAAATAACCACACTATTGATGGTTAAATGCACTTGATGAAAGCTTGACCCTGATGTAGGATATAGCAAAAAATAACCACACTATTGATGGTCAAATGTACTTGGTGGTAGCTTGTGCTGGTGCACCACAAGCCACAAAATGGCGCCGATCACCCCAGAAGAAAAGTGACTGAAAAACGCTCTAGGCAGCTTAAAAACAGTTAGCAATTGAATATCAGCAGTTCAATGATCCACAGCTGTAGATCGATCACTGAATGAAGTCATTTGGAGGAGTTAATCTGCCTAATCTCGCCCTAACGTTGCAGCTGCAACCTCTCCCTACGCTTGTATCAGCAGAGTGACGTGCAGCGCTACGTGACCCAAGCTTATATAGAGGCTGGGTCACATGCTGCACTGGGTCTCAGAGGCCAGCGTAGTTTTTTCTGAGCAATCTTTTGTTCAGAAAAAATATACTCCCACTTTGAATGGTGCCTTTTCAGAGCTGACCAGGCTCTATAAGGAACACATTAGTTCATGGTGGGAGGTTCAAGGCCTTGAGCATTACATAAGACAGGGTATTGTACCTAGGGGCCTTCGGATTACTCTCACTCCCGGACATCGCATTAGGAATCCCGAATTCCTGAAAAAATGGGAGAGGGAGGCAACATCCAGTTCCCTTAAACTTATGCAACTTATCTTGGACGAGGAGAAGCTGATTCTGACTCGGGCAGAAAGCAGTCTCAACGAACAAATTGAGATTGCCAAAAAGTTCCAGTCAGAATCGGATTTTGCTGTCAAAGAAGTTCAATTACAGAATACGGTTGAACGGTATCAGTACCAGCTAAAGGACCGTAAACATAAACAGTTCAACAGAGACTTTCAGGACTTCCGCGATAATAAGGCTTATCAATTTCTGACCAACCCACCCGCCACGCAGAACACAGATCTTTCCTCCACTGACACGGAAGTTTCCAACGTGGAGAGAGAAAGATATCCCAAGAATAGGGGGCGAGGACGGGGATCATATAGATCTAAGGGACGTGGGAACCGCCCTAGACAGAACCTACAAAACCCCCCTCAAAACGTCTCTGTACCAGCATCAGGCTCACCTTTTTTAGATCAAGGGGCACATTATTATCCCCTCAGGAGCCGGAACACTCAGCCATAGACACAACACGCAACCCCACCTTCCCTCCTCCTCTCTGCCTGGATAAACGGGTCATAAACCTCTCTTCCCGTGTACTAACACAAACTGAACTTAAATTGTTGCAACGGGGATTATCTTTTGTTCCTACGAACAAATTTGATATTTTCCGGTGGACAAGGGACCTGCACCTCTTTGCCCGGAAATTAAAGTGGCACAAGTTCCACAAACTGAAAGAGAGGAGGGAAAGTCGAGAACTGGGCGTACCTATCGACATCTTGAAGGACGTCCATCTTCTCTTCAACCTCGATCAGGTACCACCTAATGCAGAGGGGCTAGGTCCCTTTACGTCCCTGAGGAATAAAAGTGTCAGAATGCCCCCTATGGGCGATGTATCCTGTGTGGATGTGTTTCTTCAGCACACCACTACAGATCTGGCCACTATACATCCTGTCCCCCCTAGGTTCAATTGTAGCAGGGAGGAGAGAAGGGCAATTGCTAGTCTTGAAGGTGATAAAGACATCATTATTAAACCTTCAGATAAAGGGGGTAATGTCGTTGTGATGGACATGGTGGTATACAAAAGAATGTGTCTCTCTATCCTGGAAGATGGTACGGGGTATGAGATACTTACTCATAACCCTACCAATAATCTACAAAGGACCTTCAGACACATCCTTGAGAAGGCCAAAAAAGCCTCTCTAATCAGTGGGGAGGAATACGAGTTTCTGTATCCACCTTACCCGGTCACAGCTACTTTCTATTGCCTACCGAAAGTCCACAAGGAAACTGTCCCCATAAAAGGACGACCAATTGTCTCGGGAGTTGGGAGTCTGTCCCAGAACTGTGGTGTCTACGTAGATAAGGTGCTACGTCCCTTTGTGTCAACCTTACCGTCCTACGTGAGGGACACTGGGGACCTTTTGGGGAAATTGGAGGATATTTGTATCGAACCACATTGGTTCCTGGCCTCTATTGATGTAGAGGCCTTATACTCGTCCATTCCACACGTATGTGGGTTGGAAGCCACTAGCCATTTCCTCAAGACTAGGGGCCAACAATTCATGATGCATAATGAGTTTACCCTTGAACTGTTGAATTTTATTCTATTGAATAATTTTTTTCTATTTGATGGCCGACTGTACCACCAGCTCAGGGGTACGGCGATGGGCAGTTCCTGTGCCCCGTCGTATGCCAACCTGCTCCTGGGCTGGTGGGAAGAGTCTGTAGTGTTTGGTGACCCATCATTGTGGTTCGCCGAACATATCGCCCTCTGGTCACGCTACATTGACGATATATTCGTCTTGTGGAGCGGACCAGAGGGCGAGTTCTACAGACTCATCTCTGATTTGAATGCAAACAGCTTCAACCTCAGATTTACTTCTGTGATCGTCAAGGACCGCCTCCCTTTCCTGGACATGGTTATCTGTAGGGACCAAAAGGGTGGTTTGAGCACATCCATCTATCGGAAACCAACCTCCACTAACTCTCTGCTTAGGTGGGACAGTTGTCATCCGGTCCCCCTTAAGAGAGGTATTCCAACCGGACAGTACCTTAGACTAAAACGTAATTGCTCGGAACTCGACGACTTTATATGCCAGGCTAGGGATCTTAGATCAAGATTCCAGGAAAGGGGGTATCCGGACAGGACTCTGAGACTGGCATATGAAAAAACTAAAATTCGTACGAGAACTGAGCTACTCCACCCCACAACCAGCGGGGCGAGTGAGTCTGAAGGTACTGTCCGGTTGATAGGTACCTTTGACGCCGCGGCTTCCCAGGTAAAAAGAATCCTGGCTCGGCATTGGGATACTCTCCTTATGGACCCAGATCTCTCAGATGTCTTAAGCCCTACAGTCTCTCTAACTTTTAGGAGAGGCAACAATCTGAGGGACAGATTGGTGCATAGCCACTTCACCCCACCAGCTAAGCCACGGACGTGGCTGGACACACCTGTGACGGGATGCCACAGGTGTGGTTCGTGCAGTTTCTGTGGCAGCCTGTCACAAGCTAAGAGCTTCACTGGGGAACCCAACAACAGGGTTTACCATGTGAAGGGCTTTATTAATTGTCGCACAGTGGGTGTGATTTATCTTGTGACATGCATCTGTGGGCTCCGCTATGTGGGCAAGACCTCTAGGGAACTGCGTAAACGTATGGGGGAGCATTTCGGGGACATCCGAAACAATAGAGATACCCCCATAGCACGTCATGTACAGCTTTCTCATGATGGACGCGTCTCGGCAATCAGTTTCATGGCAATTGAACGGGTGCCCAAACCCACACGGGGAGGTGACTGGAACAGACTCATTCTGCAAAGGGAATGTTGGTGGACGTTCACCCTCAATACGGTTGCCTTCCATGGTTTGAATGAACAAATTAATTTTAGCTGTTTCCTTTGAATACCGGTTGTTTATGTTCTGTATCCGTGGCTCAGATGAACGGCCATTTAACCCCTGTACCTTTGGTCTTAATATGTGGGACGTTGGACGTATACCGTCATGTCCCCGTATGTAATAGGGACAAGGGGGTTAGGGTCCTAATAGACCGATGAGTCGATTTCCTCCCCCTTGGTGTATTCCTCCTTTACCCTATTATTCAAGTTGCTATGAGCGCTGTGTCCCTCCTGTTGACATACACTTAACAGGGGCATGACCCAGCTATGAGGCATGCAGACCGGGGGAGCGGTTCTGCATGTACTCCATGACGCCCTTGGATGATTATATACCTATTAAGTATAGCGCCTTACTCGGCTCGTCAGTCACCAGGGACGCCTCTGCTGCTGTTGCTCTGTTCCGATCATGTGACCGCCGCTGTGACGTATCAGGTTTCTGGGCTGCGCTTTGCGGCGGTCACATGATAAGGAAATACAGCTATGCATTCCACTCTGAGTCCCATGAAACGCATGGGTGACTCAATGCGCATGCGCGAACGTGCGGGCACATCCCGTGCGATCACATGGGTGTGCTAGGGATATGCCTCCTCTGACGTCATAGGTAGGCGCAGGAGGCTATGGGACGCTACGTAGGGCCCCACAGCCCTTATAAGGGGGCGGTTTCTGCCCCACTTGTTGCCGGTCACCCCACCTCAGCAGACACCAACACCCTGGGTCTTTGCTTGGAAGGTGGATTTACAGCTGAATGCCGACCGCTGCCAACAATATGTGAGTACCTTTCCTCCAGAGCCCCATATGGGTGGTTAAATGGAGGTTTTCTGTGTTAAGTGACTTACTTTGGTTCTCTGTTATTTTTCCGTTATCCCCAGACTCAGCCACACCAGGACTGAAGTATCTACGCAGGCTATTCCCCCGCATTTGGGCTAATTAGCCGGGAGGGATAACTGCCATTCTTGCCCCGTGTCCCCTGATGAATCCTGGGGCATCCTGTGAAGAAACGCGTCGGGACACATGAGTATTTGCCCACCCTCTCTACCCTTCCAGGGGTGACTGAGTGGGGTTACATTTTTACTCATTTTCTTTATTTTTTGTATGTGAATGCCAATCCTTTGGACGGACACTCTCCCCTATGTTAGGGCCTCATTAGGGTCACTTAACAGGGAGAGAGTTCCAGTCTGGGCCACCCCTTGCGGGGCTTTTTGGACCCCGTCCTCTGGTAATTATCTATAGGGTGACTTAGGACAAGCAGGGAGGCAATAGGGCCAGTTTATTTGGTTTTTACACTGTTTTGCCCGCTTCCTTTTTCACCAGTCCAGTCCATCACCTATATATATGTGTGTGTTGGTCCTTTGCTAACCGTCTCTGACCACTCAGCATACCTGTTGAGTGTGTACAGGTCTTATGTGTTGTTTGTCTGTAGGGGCCGTTGTTTTATCTCCCATACCTTATTAAAAGTGAATTTTTAGCCTTAGTATACTGCCCCTTATAGTTTATTGTCACATGCTGCACTGGCCAATCACAGCCATGCCAATAGTAGGCATGGCTGTGATGGCCTCTTGGGGCAAGTAGTATGATGCTTGTTGATTGGCTGCTTTGCAGCCTTTCAAAAAGCACCAAGAAAGCGCTGAACACCGAACCCGAACCCGGACTTTTACGAAAATGTTCGGGTTCGGGTCCGTGTCACGGACACCCCAAAATTCGGTACGACCCCGAACTATACAGTTCGGGTTCGCTCATCCCTATACTTAACCCATAGTCGTTGATCATCGGAGACGTATGACCTGAGAAACTGTTCCAAAGACTGATTAAGTCGTTCCGTCTGCCTGTTACTCTCAGGATGATAGGCAGATGAGAAAGACAATGAGATTTGGCACCTCGGACAGAAGGCTCTCCAAAATCTAGACACAAACTGGACACCCCTATCAGATACAATGTTCTCGGGAATACCGTGCAAACTTACAATTTGTTATACAAATACAGAGGCCAGAGTCTTAGCATTAGGAAGCTTAGCAAGAGGAACAAAATGTACCATCTTACTGAACCTATCGACCACTACCCAAACCACAGTTTTACCCTCTGCAGGTGGCAGGTCCGTGATAAAATCCATAGAAATATGAGACCAGGGTCAACTGGGAATAGGTAGGGGTCGCAACTCACCAGCAGGGCGAGTTCTAGGGGTTTTAGACTTGGCACACACCTCGCAGTCCAACACATAGGACTTGACATCCTTGAATAGGGTGGGCCACCTGTAAGACCTTGATACCAGCTCTTTAGTACTCTTGATACCAGGATGTCCACACAAAACAGAATCATGACACTCACCCAACAGCTGGAGACGGAATTGTTCGGGGACAAACAACTTATCTAATGGTGTGGGTGTCGGGGGCCAGATGTTGTTCTGCCTTAATAAGAGCCGTAAGATCTTGGGACACGGCTGCTAAAAAGACATTAGCTGGCAATATGGTTTCAGGTGGTGCGTCCGTAGGCTGAAACGCACAAAAACTCTGAGATAGAGCATCTGCCTTCACGTTCTTACTTCCTATTCTGAAAGTGATGGAGAAATTAAAACGTGTAAAAACAACTAGGGGATTCAACCTCTTAGCAGACTCAAGAAACATCAGATTTTTGTGATCAGTAACAACGGTGACACAATGTTTAGCCCCCTCAAGAAAATGACTCCACTCCTCAAACGCCCATTTAATGGCCAGCAATTCACGATTCCCCATGTCATAATTTCTCTCGGTTGGAGAAAATTTTCTGGAAAAGAAGGCACAAGGCCTTAAATTGGTAAGACTAGAGGGGCCTTGTGAGAGGACCGCCCCTACTCCGTCCTCAGAGGCATCCACCTCTACAATGAAAGGTCTCTCTTGATCCGGCTGAATCAAAACAGGAGCGCTACTGAAGGCCTTTTTAAGAGTTTCAAATACTTCAGTAGCTTACACAGACCAGTTATCCAGGTCCGCCCCTTTTTTGGTGAGGTCGGTCAAGGGTCTAGCAATTACTGAAAAATTCTTTATAAATCTACGGTAATAATTAGCGAACTCTAAAAAACGTAAGGCCTTTAAGGACGATGGCCTTACCCAGTCCATAATTGCTAATACCTTGCTAGGATCCATTTTAAAGGCGTGAGGAGTGAGAACATACCTGAGATACAAAATCTTTTGTACCCCAAAAACACATTTCTCCTGTTTGGCAGCCAATTGATTCTTCCTCAAAACCTCCAACACTTGTTTAACATGAGACACATGACTCTCAAAATCAGGGGAAAAAATCAAAACATCATCAAGGTAGACAGTCACTAATTTACCTAAGAATTCTCTGAAAATATCATTCATAAAATTTTGGAACACCGCTGGCGCATTGCTGAGTTCAAAAGGCTTTACAAGATATTCGAAGTGTCCAGCTGGAGTATTGAAAGCTGTCTTCCACTCGTTTCCCTCCTTAATTCGAAATAAGTTATATGCCCCCTTCAAATCAATTTTAGAGAACCAGGAAGCCCCCAGTACTTGATTAAACAGATCGAGAATCAACAGCAGGGAGTATTGATTCATAATCGTAATATTATTTAACTCCCGATAATCAATACAAGGTCTGAGGCCTCCATCTTTCTTTTTGACAAAGAAAAATCCTGCCCCCATACTGAGACTCTCTTTAACATAATCCTCTATGGCCTTGCGTTCAGATCTAGAAAGATTATAGATGCGTCCCTTGGGAAACCTGGTACCCTCTACCAATTCAATGGCGCAATCGTAAGACCTATTGGGCGGTAGTGACAATAGAAACAAGCCCCTCGTCGGCGACGCTGATCTCTACGAGTCAACCCGATCTGTATGGGTTCCTCAGAAGAGAAATAGGCTCTGCTCATAGGACAGACCTCTGGCTGGACCACCTCCTGGGGAAAAAGCAAACGTTCCTGCCGTCTCTCCCTAACACGTCTGTCGAACAGCGAGTGTCATAGTTTCTTCCAATGTCTCAGGAAGCTGATTAGCTGGCCTCACGTGTATAAGGGGGTCATTAGCATCCCTCTGACAGTGGGTCGATGCCGCCTATTCCCCACTGCTTTACACTGCCATACTGACAACAATATTCAGTTGGCAACAGCCCTGCACTAAGTAACACGGCATTGTCCTGTATTACAAGTAAGAAGTCTTCCACTTCATTGTGATCCAACTGTGTTCAGTCCGGCTGGACTACATCTCAATAGAGAGATTAATCAAGCTATTCAGTTCAAACACAAGCTTATGGTGTGTACTATAGGTTGTAGGGCTATCTGTGGTCTGGCATTTTAGCTGGCCTCACTTGTATAAGGGAGTCATTAGCATCCCATCTGACAGTGGGTTGATGTTGCCTGTTCCCCACTGCTTTACACTGCCATACTGACAACAATATTCAGTTGGCAACAGCCCTGCACTAAGTAATACGGCATTGCCCTGTATTACAAGTAATAGGGTGGGAGGTAGTGCACCCCTCCACGCCCCGTCATTGCCGTTCAACATCTCAATTCTCTAGTGGAGTGCTAACTGTATTTTTAAACATAGTATTTTTTTAGTTTGTACAATAGTTAATAAAGGTAAATAAAATGAGCACTCACCTAGTAATTCAGATTTTAATATATATAATAATAAAAGTGAAGTATTAAATTTCACCTGGGTCAAAATAGGTCTCATTGCCTTCCTAGGCATTTGTAAAATTATTTAGGAAGCTGATTAGTTAACTAATAGGCCTTTAGGATTCTTGGACAAACCTGACCTGAATTGGCTTTTAAGGGCTGGTACATTCCAGCCAGAGGGAACACACCATCGTCTGAACTGGGTGCAATACTCTTCAGCAGGTTGATCTCCCTGTACCAAAGCTTTAAAAGCGGTTTCAGCTACCATGGCCCTCTCAGGTTCATCATACAAGGTTCCCAGGGCCTGAAAGAACCCCTCAACGGAACTGAGACAACTAGCGTCGGAAGGCAAGGAAAAAGCCCAATCCTGGGGTCCCCCTGTAAACGGGAGATAACTATGCCCACTCGTTGGCTCTCAGAGCCGGATGACAAGGGGCGTAATCTGAAATAAAGCTTTTTTTGAAAGAAAGAAACTTTTTACAATTACCAGAAAATAGTTCCGGAAGCTTAATCTGGGGCTCCATATGATGACTAGATGAATGCGTAGTGGAGGCACTCTGTCCTGACTCATGTAAATGGAGTTTCCCCCCCAATTTCTGAACCATCTGAGTCAAATTAGAAACATGCTCCATCAGGGTAACCAAAGGATTCATGGTAACACTGGTAATTTGGGCCTGTTATTATGTCACACACACAGGGGGTGGGAAAGTGACCACTGAGCTCAACCCGCGCCCTTGTCCATGCCTACTTGCCTCGCAAGTCCTAGTGACAAGGGACAACTGGTCGACAAACCCTCAGCTAGGATAAGTGCAGGGAAGACAGACAATACATACAACAGAGTAATCAAACAAGCCGAGTCAGAAACCAAGAAACGTGCAGCGATTCGTTGCCAAATAACCCGGGGTCCAGGACGTCTTGCGGCAGGCCAAGAAAATCTCTGGCCATTTTAGAAGATCTTACATGGCCATGGCTCGCCTTGCGGCGACACCACCTGCCCGTCAGATGTCTGATTTGTGACAGCGCGAAGCGCTGGTACTTTACTTTGTATATGCTTGATAGGCTGTTCCAGCAGCAACATGCCATTAACGATTATCTGTACGAACTATGCAGCAGGACAGGTTCTGGGGAGCTTGGTTTCTTTTCACCCCGCCAGTGGCTGCTCATTCGCGACTGCGGCCATTTGATGAGATAACCAAACTGGTCAGTTGCAGCCAGGGCGCCATCAGTGACATCGTACCTTACGCCTTCTATCTGGAGCGTGCATTGCGTTGTGACATTGATCAAGCCGTTGAGCAGGAGCAGGAAGATGATGATGTCGCAATGCTGAATGAATTCCCAGGGGAAGGCTACTCCATCTGAGACAAGTCAGCAGGAGTCTGAGGAGGAGTCTGAGTCAGAGGAGGATAGTGCCTGGGGGGAGGAGGAGGAGCAAGAAGAGCAGGCTTTAAACTTTTCGGGGATCCCTGGTGTTGTCCGTGGATGTGTGGAGGAGACCAAGGACGACATTCTCCTGGGCGATGAGTAGGAGCCAGGGTGCTCCACCGCTTACAGTTTTGTGCAAATGGGGGCCTTCATGCTCCAGTGTTTGAAGAGGGACTCCTGCATAAAAAGCATAAAAGGCAAGGACCAGTACTGGGTGGCAACATACTTAGACCCCTGGTACAAACACAAAATTGCAGACATGTAACCAGCATCACAGAGGGCTGTCAGAATGCAGCATTTCCAGCGCTTGTGGGCGCTGGCAGAGGAATTTTCACCCACAGAGAAATAGTTGCGGATACCAATCCTATCGCGCATGCAAGAAGAGGGAGGTTTGAAGATGTGTTGGTCACTTCGGATATGAGATAATTTTTGCAGCCAACCCATCGACAGCCGCCATCAGGATCCAGCCTCAGGGAACGCCTAGACCGACAGGTGTCTGACTACATCGGGTTAACGGCCGATGTAGACGCTCTGAGAAGCAAGGAACCCCTGGACTACTGGGTGTGCAGGCTTGACCTGTGGCCAGAGTTAGCACAATTTTCCATGCTACTCTTGTCTTGCCCCTGGTCGAGTGTCCTGTCCGAAAGGACGTTCAGCGCAGCAGGGGGAATTGTGACCGATAAGTGCACTCCCCTAGCTCACGACAGTGTGAACTACCTCACATGTCTAAAAATGCATGAGGCATGGATCTCAGAGGAATTCAACACTTGTGATGACCACGTTTAATTGAATTTCCTTATGCCAGCCCACACATATCCACCACAACCCAGAAGAAAGAATGGTCCCTGTCTTATGTAAATACAGCGTCAAAAAAGACCTTTTCTGTCCTGTGAATGCCTAATGTTTAGGGCCTGTACTCCATTGGCCTGCAAAAAAATTGTTATCCAATGACCACCTAAAATACCTCCAGCCACATAATCACTAGATTTTTTCTGTCCGGTGAATGTCTAATGTTTGAGGCCTATACTCAACTGGCCTGCAGTAAAATTGAAATCCAATGACCGTCTAATATACCTCCAGCCACATAATCAATTGATCTTTTCTGTATAATGAATGCATAATTTTTGGGGCATGTAATATACAGATGTAGCAGGGTTAGCACTTAAATTCTTAACTCAAATTTCTTAACTCATCGCGATATCTTCAGACAAAAGCCATTGAAAAGCAATTGAAGGTGTTTGATTAACGCATTTAGTTTAGATAACACGTCTCTAGAGTTGAGCGAACCCGAACTGTAAAGTTCGGGTTCGTACCAAACGTTAGGTTTTTCGGCACCCGGACCCGAACATTTACGTAAAAGTTCTGGTTCGGTGTTCGGCGATTTTTATGGCGCTTTTTGAAAGGCTGCAAAGCAGCCAATCAACAAGCGTCTTACTACTTGCCCCAAAAGGCTATCACAGCCATGCCTATTGTTGGCATGGCTGTGATTGGCCAACTGCAGTATGTGACCCAGCCTCTATTTAAGCTGGAGTCACTTAGCGCTGCCCGTCACTCTGCTCGGATTAGTGTAGGGAGAGGCTGCAGCTGCTGTGAGGGAGAGATAAGGGAGCGATCTTATCAAAAACTGGTTTATGTACTCAGCGATCTACAGAAAAAATGTTTTGTGGGTGCAGTGCACAATTTTTTTAAGCCTGCCCCGAGCCAACTACTGCTGAAAAAGTTTTTTTTCTTCATTTCATCAATATCAATACCTGATCGGCAGCCATTTTATGCAACGATAGTGCACCAGCATAGGCTATCTGCAAGTCCAGAAATAAAACTTTGGCATACTGGGGTGAAAAAACCCCTCTAATATACTGCACATCTGGGATTAGACAAGCATAAGTGACTGTCACATTTAGGACAGAAATACAGCTTTTTGGTTAGGGTGAAAAAAGCCTCTAATATACTGCACATCTGTGATTACACGTGCATAAGTCACTGTCACATTTAGGACAGAAATACAGCTTTCTGGTTACATACTGCACATCTGTGATTACACGTGCATAAGTGACTGTCACATTTAAAAAAGAAATACAGCTTTTTGGTTAGGGTGAAAAAAACATCTAAAATACTGCACATCTGGGATTAGACAAGCATAAGTGACTATGACATTTAGGACAGAAATACAGCTTTTTGGTTAGGGTGAAAAAACCCTCTAATATACTGCACATCTGGAATTACACGTGCATAAGTGACTGTCACATTTAGGCCATAAATACGGCTTTGGCATACTGGGGTGAAAAAAGCCTCTCATATACTGCACATCTGTGATTACATGTGCATAAGTCACTGTCACATTTAGGACAGAAATACAGCTTTTTGGTTAGGGTGAAAAAACCCTCTGATATACTGCACATCTGGGATTTCACGTGCATAAATGACTGTCACATTTAGGACAGAAATACGGCTTTTAGGCTACTGGGGAGAAAAAAGCCTCTAATATATTGCACATCTGGGATTACACGTGCATAAGTGACTGTCACATTTTGTACATAAAAACAACTTTTTGGTTAGGGTGAAAAAATCCTCTAATATACTGCACATCTGGGATTAGACAAGCATAAGTGACTGTCACATTTTGGCCATAAATACGGCTTTGGCATACTGGGGTGAAAAAAGCCTCTCATATACTGCACATCTGGGATTACACATGCATAAGTGACTGTCATATTTAGGACACAAATACAGCTTTTTGGTTAGGGTGAAAAAACCCTCTTATATACTGCACATCTGGGAATACACATGCATAAGTGACTGTCACATTTTGGCCATAAATACGGCTTTGGCATACTGGGGTGAAAAAAGCCTCTAATATATTGCACATCAAGGATTACACGTGCATAAGTGACTGTCACATTTAGGACACAAATACAGCTTTTTGGTTAGGGTGAAAAAATAACTTTAATATACTGCACATCTGCGATTACACGTGCATAAGTGACTGTCACATTTAGGCCATAAATACGGCTTTGGCATACTGGGGTGAAAAAAGCCTCTAATATATTGCACATCAAGGATTACACGTGCATAAGTGACTGTCACATTTAGGACAGAAATACAGCTTTTTGGTTAGGGTGAAAAAACCCTCTAATATACTACACATCTGGGATTACACATGCATAAGTGACTGTCACATTTTGGCCATAAATACGGCTTTGGCATACTGGAGTGAAAAAAGCCTCTCATATACTGCACATCTGGGATTACACGTGCATAAGTGACTGTCACATTTCGGACAGAAATACAGCTTTTTTGTTAGGGTGAAAAAACCCTCCAATATACTACACATCTGGGATTAGACAAGCATAAATTACTGTCACATTTAGGCCATAAATATGGCTTTTTGGTTACTGGGGTGAAAAAAGCCTCTAATATATTGCACATCAAGGATTACACGTGCATAAGTGACTGTCACATTTAGTACATAAATACAGCTTTTTGGTTAGGGTGAAAAAATCCTCTAATATACTGCACATCTGGGATTAGACAAGCATAAGTGACTGTCACATTTTGGCCATAAATACGGCTTTGGCATACTGGGGTGAAAAAAGCCTCTCATATACTGCACATCTGGGATTACACATGCATAAGTGACTGTCACATTTCGGACAGAAATACAGCTTTTTGGTTAGGGTGAAAAAACCCTCTTATATACTGCACATCTGGGAATACACATGCATAAGTGACTGTCACATTTTGGCCATAAATACGGCTTTGGCATACTGGGGTGAAAAAAGCCTCTCATATACTGCACATCTGGGATTACACATGCATAAGTGACTGTCACATTTCGGACAGAAATACAGCTTTTTTGTTAGGGTGAAAAAACCCTCTAATATACTGCACATCTGGGATTAGACAAGCATAAGTGACTGTCACATTTAGGCCATAAATATGGCTTTTTGGTTACTGGGGTGAAAAAAGCCTCTAATATATTGCACATCTGGGATTACACGTGCATAAGTGACTGTCACATTTAGGCCATAAATATGGCTTTGGCATACTGGGGTGAAAAAAGCCTCTCATATACTGCACATCGGGGATTACACGTGCATAAGTGACTGTCACATTTAGGACAGAAATACAGCTTTTTGGTTAGGGTGAAAAAATAACTTTAATATACTGCACATCTGCGATTACACGTGCATAAGTGACTGTCACATTTAAGCCATAAATACGGCTTTGGCATACTGGGGTGAAAAAAGCCTCTCATATACTGCACATCTGGGATTACACGTGCATAAGTGACTGTCACATTTAGGCCATAAATACGGCTTTGGCATACTGGGGTGAAAAAAGCCTCTCATATACTACACATCTGGGATTACACGTGCATAAGTGACTGTCACATTTAGGACAGAAATACAGCTTTTTGGTTAGGGTGAAAAAACTTTCTCATATACTGCACATCTGGAATTAGACAAGAATAAGTGACTGTCACATTTAGGACAGAAATACGGCTTTTTGGTTACTGGGGTGAAAAAACCCTCTAATATATTGCACATCTGGGATTACACGTGCATAAGTGACTGTCACATTTAGGCCATAAATATGGCTTTGGCATACTGGGGTGAAAAAAGCCTCTCATATACTGCACATCGGGGATTACACGTGCATAAGTGACTGTCACATTTAGGACAGAAATACAGCTTTTTGGTTAGGGTGAAAAAAGAACTTTAATATACTGCACATCAGCGATTACATGTGCATAAGTGACTGTCACATTTAGGCCATAAATACGGCTTTGGCATACTGGGGTGAAAAAAGCCTCTCATATACTGCACATCTGGGATTACACGTGCATAAGTGACTGTCACATTTAGGCCATAAATACGGCTTTGGCATACTGGGGTGAAAAAAGCCTCTCATATACTACACATCTGGGATTACACGTGCATAAGTGACTGTCACATTTAGGACAGAAATACAGCTTTTTGGTTAGGGTGAAAAAACTTTCTAATATACTGCACATCTGGAATTAGACATGCATAAGTGACTGTCACATTTAGGACAGAAATACGGCTTTTTGGTTACTGGTGTGAAAATACCCTCTAATATATTGCACATCTGGGATTACACATGCATTAGTGACTATCACATATTTTACAGAAATACGGCTTTGGCATACTGGGGTGAAAAAAGCCTCTCATAAACTGCACATCTGGGATTACACGTGCATAAGTGACTGTCACATTTAGGACAGAAATACAGCTTTTTGGTTAGGGTGAAAAAACCCTCTAATATACTGCACATCTGGGATTAGACAAGCATAAGTGACTGTCACATTTTGGCCATAAATACGGCTTTGGCATACTGGGGTGAAAAAAGCCTCTCATATACTGCACATCTGGGATTACACATGCATAAGTGACAGTCACATTTCGGACAGAAATACAGCTTTTTGGTTAGGGTGAAAAAACCCTCTTATATACTGCACATCTGGGAATACACATGCATAAGTGACTGTCACATTTTGGCCATAAATACGGCTTTGGCATACTGGGGTGAAAAAAGCCTCTCATATACTGCACATCTGGGATTACACATGCATAAGTGACTGTCACATTTCGGACAGAAATACAGCTTTTTTGTTAGGGTGAAAAAACCCTCTAATATACTGCACATCTGGGATTAGACAAGCATAAGTGACTGTCACATTTAGGCCATAAATATGGCTTTTTGGTTACTGGGGTGAAAAAAGCCTCTAATATATTGCACATCTGGGATTACACGTGCATAAGTGACTGTCACATTTAGGCCATAAATATGGCTTTGGCATACTGGGGTGAAAAAAGCCTCTCATATACTGCACATCGGGGATTACACGTGCATAAGTGACTGTCACATTTAGGACAGAAATACAGCTTTTTGGTTAGGGTGAAAAAATAACTTTAATATACTGCACATCTGCGATTACACGTGCATAAGTGACTGTCACATTTAAGCCATAAATACGGCTTTGGCATACTGGGGTGAAAAAAGCCTCTCATATACTGCACATCTGGGATTACACGTGCATAAGTGACTGTCACATTTAGGCCATAAATACGGCTTTGGCATACTGGGGTGAAAAAAGCCTCTCATATACTACACATCTGGGATTACACGTGCATAAGTGACTGTCACATTTAGGACAGAAATACAGCTTTTTGGTTAGGGTGAAAAAACTTTCTCATATACTGCACATCTGGAATTAGACAAGAATAAGTGACTGTCACATTTAGGACAGAAATACGGCTTTTTGGTTACTGGGGTGAAAAAACCCTCTAATATATTGCACATCTGGGATTACACGTGCATAAGTGACTGTCACATTTAGGCCATAAATATGGCTTTGGCATACTGGGGTGAAAAAAGCCTCTCATATACTGCACATCGGGGATTACACGTGCATAAGTGACTGTCACATTTAGGACAGAAATACAGCTTTTTGGTTAGGGTGAAAAAAGAACTTTAATATACTGCACATCAGCGATTACACGTGCATAAGTGACTGTCACATTTAGGCCATAAATACGGCTTTGGCATACTGGGGTGAAAAAAGCCTCTCATATACTGCACATCTGGGATTACACGTGCATAAGTGACTGTCACATTTAGGCCATAAATACGGCTTTGGCATACTGGGGTGAAAAAAGCCTCTCATATACTACACATCTGGGATTACACGTGCATAAGTGACTGTCACATTTAGGACAGAAATACAGCTTTTTGGTTAGGGTGAAAAAACTTTCTAATATACTGCACATCTGGAATTAGACATGCATAAGTGACTGTCACATTTAGGACAGAAATACGGCTTTTTGGTTACTGGTGTGAAAATACCCTCTAATATATTGCACATCTGGGATTAGACAAGCATAAGTGACTGTCACATTTTGGCCATAAATACGGCTTTGGCATACTGGGGTGAAAAAAGCCTCTCATATACTGCACATCTGGGATTACACATGCATAAGTGACTGTCACATTTCGGACAGAAATACAGCTTTTTGGTTAGGGTGAAAAAACCCTCTTATATACTGCACATCTGGGAATACACATGCATAAGTGACTGTCACATTTTGGCCATAAATACGGCTTTGGCATACTTGGGTGAAAAAAGCCTCTCATATACTGCACATCTGGGATTACACATGCATAAGTGACTGTCACATTTCGGACAGAAATACAGCTTTTTTGTTAGGGTGAAAAAACCCTCTAATATACTGCACATCTGGGATTAGACAAGCATAAGTGACTGTCACATTTAGGCCATAAATATGGCTTTTTGGTTACTGGGGTGAAAAAAGCCTCTAATATATTGCACATCTGGGATTACACGTGCATAAGTGACTGTCACATTTAGGCCATAAATATGGCTTTGGCATACTGGGGTGAAAAAAGCCTCTCATATACTGCACATCGGGGATTACACGTGCATAAGTGACTGTCACATTTAGGACAGAAATACAGCTTTTTGGTTAGGGTGAAAAAAAAACTTTAATATACTGCACATCTGCGATTACAAGTGCATAAGTGACTGTCACATTTAAGCCATAAATACGGCTTTGGCATACTGGGGTGAAAAAAGACTCTCATATACTGCACATCTGGGATTACACGTGCATAAGTGACTGTCACATTTAGGCCATAAATACGGCTTTGGCATACTGGGGTGAAAAAAGCCTCTCATATACTACACATCTGGGATTACACGTGCATAAGTGACTGTCACATTTAGGACAGAAATACAGCTTTTTGGTTAGGGTGAAAAAACTTTCTCATATACTGCACATCTGGAATTAGACAAGAATAAGTGACTGTCACATTTAGGACAGAAATACGGCTTTTTGGTTACTGGGGTGAAAAAACCCTCTAATATATTGCACATCTGGGATTACACGTGCATAAGTGACTGTCACATTTAGGCCATAAATATGGCTTTGGCATACTGGGGTGAAAAAAGCCTCTCATATACTGCACATCGGGGATTACACGTGCATAAGTGACTGTCACATTTAGGACAGAAATACAGATTTTTGGTTAGGGTGAAAAAAGAACTTTAATATACTGCACATCAGCGATTACACGTGCATAAGTGACTGTCACATTTAGGCCATAAATACGGCTTTGGCATACTGGGGTGAAAAAAGCCTCTCATATACTGCACATCTGGGATTACACGTGCATAAGTGACTGTCACATTTAGGCCATAAATACGGCTTTGGCATACTGGGGTGAAAAAAGCCTCTCATATACTACACATCTGGGATTACACGTGCATAAGTGACTGTCACATTTAGGACAGAAATACAGCTTTTTGGTTAGGGTGAAAAAACTTTCTAATATACTGCACATCTGGAATTAGACATGCATAAGTGACTGTCACATTTAGGACAGAAATACGGCTTTTTGGTTACTGGGGTGAAAAAACCCTCTAATATATTGCACATCTGGGATTACACGTGCATAAGTGACTGTCACATTTAGGCCATAAATATGGCTTTGGCATACTGGGGTGAAAAAAGCCTCTTATATACTGCACATCTGGGATTACACGTGCATAAGTGACTGTCACTTTTAGGCCATAAATACGGCTTTGGCATACTGGGGTGAAAAAGCCTCTCATATACTGCACATCTGGGATTACACGTGCATAAGTGACTGTCACATTTAGGACAGAAATACAGCTTTTTGGTTTGTGTGAAAAAACTTTCTAATATACTGCACATCTGGGATTAGACAAGCATAAGTGACTGTCACATTTAGGACAGAAATACGGCTTTTTGGTTACTGGGGTGAAAAAACCCTCTGATATACTGCACATCTGGGATAAGAAATGCATAAGTGAGTATTACATTTTTGCCACAAATACCGCTGTCATATAGAGTTAAAAAAAAAAAAATAGAGTGCAATACCCTACATCAGGGTTTATATTGGCGATTAATTATTTTTAACATACTTTACCATTTTTACTTTGCTTTGTGAACGCTAACTATGAGGCAAACGTCTAATAAGGGACGCGGTCATGGTCGTGGTGTTGGTGGAGCCTCTGGTGCAGGGAGAGGACGTGGCTGTTCTGCTACAGCTACACGTCCTACTGAACCTACTACCTCAGGTCCCAGTAGCCGCCAGAATCGACAGCGATATTTGGTCGGGCCTAATGCCGTTCCAAAGATAGTAAGGCCTGAGCAAGTACAGGCGCTAGTCAATTGGGTGGCCGACAGTGGATCCAGCACGTTCACATTATCTCCCACCCAATCTTCTGCAGAAAGCGCACAGGTGGCGCCTGAAACCCATGCCCATCAGTCTGTCACATCACCCCCATGCATATCGGGGAACCTGTTTGAGCCTCAAGTCATGCAGCAGTCTCTTATGCTGTTTGAAGACTCTGCTGGCAAGGTTTCCCAAGGGCATCCACTTTGCCATTCCCCAGGGGTGGAAGACATAGAATGCACTGACGCACAACCACTTATGTTTCCTGATAAGGACATGGGAATACTACCTCAGCCCGTCTCTGATGATGACGAAACACAGGTGCCAACTGCTGCGTCTTTCTGCAGTGTGCAGACCGAAAAGGAGGTCAGGGAGGAAGACTGGGTGGAAGACGATGCAGGGGACGATGAGGTCCTAGACCCCAAATGGAATGAAGGTCGTGCCACTGACTTTCAGAGTTCGGAGGAAGAGGCAGTGGTGAGACCGAGCCAACAGTGTAGCAAAAGCGGGAGCAGGGTGCAAAAGCAGAGCAGCCGTCGCCAAAACAGTTCGCCTGCTACTGGCCACCGTCAACAGGGACCGAGCACACCAAAGGCAGCTTCAAGGAGTTCCCTGGCATGGCACTTCTTCACACAATGTGCTGACGACAAGACCCGAGTAGTTTGCACGCTGTGCCATCAGAGCCTGAAGCGAGGCATTAACGTTCTGAACCTTAGCACAACCTGCATGACCAGGCATCTACATGCGAGACACAGGCTGCAGTGGAGTAAGCACCTTCAAAACCAAGAAAGGGCTCAGGCCCCTCCTGCTCCCTCTTCTGCTGCTGCCTCGGCCTCTTCCTCCGCCTCTGGAGGAACGTTGGCACCTGCTGCCCAGCAAACAGAGGATGTGCCACCAACAACACCACCTCCATCACCAAGCATCTCCACCATGTCACACGGAAGCGTTCAGCTCTCCATCTCACAAACCTTTGAGAGAAAGTGTAAATTCCCACCTAGCCACCTTCGATCCCTGGCCCTGAATGCCAGCATTTCTAAACTGCTGGCCTTTAAAATGCTGTCATACAGGCTGGTGGTGACGGACAGCTTCAAACAGCTCATGTCGCTTGCTGTCCCACAGTACGTCGTTCCCAGCCGCCACTACTTCTCCAGGAGAGCCGTGCCCTCCCTGCACAACCAAGTATCGGATAAAATCAAGTGTGCACTGAGCAACGCCATCTGTGGCAAGGTCCACTTAACTACAGATATGTGGACCAGTATGCACGGCCAGGGACGCTATATCTCCCTAACTGCACACTGGGTAAATGTAGTGGCAGCTGGGCCCCTGGCAGAGAGCTGTTTGGCGCACGTCCTTCCGCCGCAAAGGATCGCAGGGCATCGTTCTTTGCCTCCTGTTGCTTCCTCTTCCGACTCGGCTTCCTCCTCCTCTTCTTCCACCTCCTTATCCGGTCAGCGACAGAACTTCACCACCAACTTCAGCACAGCCAGGGGTAAACGTCAGCAGGCCGTTCTAAAACTGATGTGTTTGGGGGACAGGCCCCACACTGTGCAGGAGTTGTGGCAGGGTATAGAACAACAGACCGATGAGTGGTTGCTGCCAGTGGGCCTCAAGCCCGGCCTGATGGTGTGCGATAATGGGCGAAATCTCGTTGCAGCTCTGGGACTGGCCGGTTTGAGGCACATCCCTTGCCTGGCGCATGTTCTGAATTTGGTGGTGCAGAAATTCATTCACAACTACCCCGACATGTCTGAGCTGCTGCATAAAGTGCGGGCCGTCTGTTGCGCGCTTCCGGCGTTCTCACCCTGCTGCTGCTCGCCTGTCAGCGCTGCAGCGTAACTTCGGCCTTCCTGCCCACCGCCTCATATGCGACGTGCCCACTAGGTGGAACTCCACCTTGCATATGCTGGAGAGACTGTGCTACCTGTTCCTCCTCCATTGCTGCCTCCACCTACAACCCCACATTCACCGCCTCCTCAACCTCCGACTCCATATCCACCTCCTTCTCTGAGTTGCAGGTTAATAATTTGTAATTTTTAGTTATTTTATTTCATTTTAAGTTATTTCCCTATCCACATTTGTTTGCAGAGCAGTTGCCATGCTCTTAAGCACATTTTACTGCCTTTTACATCCCTCTAGCCTTTTTCAAGGACTATTTTAGAGGCATTTTAATAAAAAAGAAAGTGGCAATTTTAATGCCCTAAATTAAAAAAATTCTTATTTTCAATTGTCGGGTGACATTTTACCAGTTTTGGCGTACACAAACCCCTGCTGTGCCTGGGTGACAGGGGCCTAAATCTCTAAAAATCCTCTGTTGTATTGTAGGTGACATGATCCCCCTTTTGCCGTGAATGAACCCCTGCTCTGCATTGCTGACAGGGGCCTAAATCTCTCAAAATCCTCTGTTGCATTGCTGGGTGACATGAACCCCCTTTTGCCGTGAATGAACCCCTGCTGTGTCTGGTTGACAGGGGCCTAAATCTCTCAAAATCCTCTGTTGTATTGCTGGGTGACATGAACCCCCTTTTGCCGTGAATGAACCCCTGCTCTGCATTGCTGACAGCGACCTTAATCTCTCAAAATCCTTTGTTGTATTGCTAGGTGACATGAACCCCCTATTGCCGTGAATGAACCCCTGCTGTGCCTGGGTGACAGGGGCCTAAATCTCTCAAAATCCTCTGTTCTATTGCTGGGTGACATGAACCCCCTTTTGCCGTGAATGAACCCCTGCTCTGCATTGCTGACGGGGGCCTAAATCTCTCAAAATCCTCTGTTGTATTGCTGGGTGACATGAACCCCCTTTTACCTTGAATGAACCCCTGCTGTGCCTGGGTCACAGGGGCCTAAATCTCTCAAAATCCTCTGTTGTATTGCTGGGTGACATGAACCCCCTTTTGCCGTGAATGAACCCCTGCTCTGCATTGCTGACAGCGACCTTAATCTCTCAAAATCCTTTGTTGTATTGCTAGGTGACATGAACCCCCTATTGCCGTGAATGAACCCCTGCTGTGCCTGGGTGACAGGGGCCTAAATCTCTCAAAATCCTCTGTTCTATTGCTGGGTGACATGAACCCCTTTTGCCGTGAATGAACCCCTGCTCTGCATTGCTGACGGGGGCCTAAATCTCTCAAAATCCTCTGTTGTATTGCTGGGTGACATGAACCCCCTTTTACCTTGAATGAACCCCTGCTGTGCCTGGGTCACAGGGGCCTAAATCTCTCAAAATCCTCTGTTGTATTGCTGGGTGAAATGAACCCCCTTTTGCCGTGAATGAACCCCTGCTGTGCCAG
Organism: Bufo bufo; assembly: GCF_905171765.1. Classification (NCBI taxonomy): domain Eukaryota; kingdom Metazoa; phylum Chordata; class Amphibia; order Anura; family Bufonidae; genus Bufo; species Bufo bufo. Next base: position 598,888,315 of record NC_053389.1, on the reverse strand, counting down.
GGTGACAGGGGCCTAAATCTCTCAAAATCCTCTGTTGTATTGCTGGGTGACATGAACCCCCTTTTACCTTGAATGAACCCCTGCTGTGCCTGGGTCACAGGGGCCTAAATCTCTCAAAATCCTCTGTTGTATTGCTGGGTGACATGAACCCCCTTTTGCCGTGAATGAACCCCTGCTGTGCCAGGGTGACAGGGGCCTAAATCTCTCAAAATCCTCTGTTGTATTGCTGGGTGAAATGAACCCCCTTTTGCCGTGAATGAACCCCTGCTCTGCATTGCTGACGGGGGCCTAAATCTCTCAAAATCCTCTGTTGTATTGCTGGGTGACATGAACCCCCTATTGCCATGAATGAATCCCTGCTCTGCATTGCTGACAGTGGCCTAAATCTCTCAAAATCCTCTGTTGTATTGCTGGGTGACATGAACCCCCTTTTGACGTAAATGAACCCCTGCTGTGCCTGGGCGGCAGGGGCCTAAATCTCTCAAAATCCTCTGTTGTATTTGCTGGGTGACATGAACCCCCTTTTGCCGTGAATGAACCCCTGCTCTGCATTGCTGACAGGGGCCTAAATCTCTCAAAATCCTCTGTTCTATTGCTGGGTGACATGAACCCCATTTTGCCGTGAATGAACCCCTGCTCTGCATTGCTGACAGGGAACTAAATTTAGTGAAAACATCTGTTACTGATCGGAAGATGCACGACTACATGCGCACGCTGATGATAGCATTCCCACCTGACAGCGGGGGCACAGTGGAAGCACAAGGCGAAGGCAGAGGAGGAGGAAGAGGTCGCCAACGCAGCTGGGGCTTCGCCAGCACCTGAGAAGGCAGGGTTAGCATGGCCAAAATGTGGAAAAGCTTTTTAAGCCTTGGAGGTGCTGACCTGCCCTGCAGCCAGTGTATAGTGTGAACGTGTGTTTAGCATGGCAGAGAGCATTATCACAGGCCACAGCCAATTTGGACAAGCTTACGATTATTAAAATGAACCAGGCATGGATCCCACAGGACTTGTCCGTACCTTGTGCAGAATAGACACTTATACCAGCCTCAACCATCTATTCTTGTACTCAAGTGCACTTATTCTTAGTTTTATTTTGTTATATGTCCCAATATTTTTGGGGATACCCCAATTTAAAAATAAAAAATAACACAAATCAGTGTTGGCTACCTATTCCTCCTTCACCGCCGCTTCCACCTACACCGCCACGTCAACCTACACCGCCACATACACCCATCCACCGCCTCCTCAACCTCCTACTCCTAGATCTTGATTGTTATTTAAAATTTTTCTGTATTTTATGTTATTTTAAGTAATTTCCCTATCCACATTTGTTTGCAGAACATGCTCTTAAGCACATTTTGATGCCTTTTGCAGCCCTCTAGCCCTTTCCAGGACTATTTTAGAGCCATTTTAGTGCCCAAAAGTTCCGGTCCCCATTGACTTCAATGGGGTTTGGGTTCGGGGTCAAGTTCGGGTCAAGTTCAGGTCCCGAACCCAAACTTTTTTTTCAAGTTCGGCCGAACCTGCCGAACCCGAACATCCAGGCGTCCGCTCAACTCTACACGTCTCATAAATCATTAGTGTTAACTCCACTACATTCATAACTGGCAAACAGTAAAGATGTTATACGGTGACCGCCTAATCTACCTCTAGCCACATAATCACTTGTTCTTTTCTGTACGGTGAATGCCTAATGTTTGGGCCCTATACTTCACTGGACTGCAGTAAAATTGTTATCCAATGACCGTCTAATATACCTCCAGCCACATAATCACTTGTTCTTTTCTGTCCGGTGAATGCCTAATGTTTGGGGCCTATACTCCACTGGCCTACAGTAAAATTGATATCCATTGACTTTCTAATATACCTCCAGCCACATAATCACTTGTTCTTTTCTGTACGGTGAATGCATAATTTTTGGGGCCTGTACTCCACTGGCCTGCAGTAAAATTGATATCCATTGACCGTCTAATATACCTCCAGCCACATAATCACTTGATGTTTTCTGTTCGGTGAATGCCTAATGTTTGGGGCCTATACTTCACTGGCCTGCAGTAAAATTGATATCCATTGACCGTCTAATATACCTTCAGCCACATAATCACTTGATCTTTACTGTACGGTGAATGCATAATTTTTGGGGCCTCTAATCTAACTGGCCAACAGTAAAATTGTTATAATTTTTGGGGCCTGTAACTTTACAGTAAAATTGTTATACGGTGACCGCCTAATCTACCTCCAGCCACATAATCACTTGATCTTTTCTGTCCGGTGAATGCCTAATGTTTGGGGCTTGTACTCCACTGGCCTGCAGTAAAATTAATATCCATTGACCGTCTAATATATTTCCAGCCACATAATCACTTGATCTTTTCTGTCCGGTGAATGCCTAATGTTTGGGGCTTGTACTCCACTGGCCTGCAGTAAAATTAATATCCATTGACCGTCTAATATATTTCCAGCCACATAATCACTTGTTCTTTTCTGTCCGGTGAATGCCTAATGTTTGGGGCCTGTACTCCACTGGCCTGCAGTAAAATTATTATCCATTGACCGTCTAATATACCTCCAGCCACATAACACTCGATCTTTACTGCACAGTGAATGCATAATTTTTGGGCCTCGAATCTAACTGGCCAACAGTAAAATTGTTATGCTGTGACCGCCTAATGTACCTCCAGCCACATAATCACTTGTTCTTTTCTGTACGGTGAATGCCTAATGTTTGGGCCCTATACTTCACTGGCCTGCAGTAAAATTGTTATCCAATGACCGTCTAATATACCTCCAGCCACATAATCACTTGTTCTTTTCTGTCCGGTGAATGCCTAATGTTTGGGGCCTATACTCCACTGGCCTACAGTAAAATTGATATCCATTGACTTTCTAATATACCTCCAGCCACATAATCACTTGTTCTTTTCTGTACGGTGAATGCATAATTTTTGGGGCCTGTACTCCACTGGCCTGCAGTAAAATTGATATCCATTGACCGTCTAATATACCTCCAGCCACATAATCACTTGATTTTTTCTGTTCGGTGAATGCCTAATGTTTGGGGCCTATACTTCACTGGCCTGCAGTAAAATTGATATCCATTGACCGTCTAATATACCTTCAGCCACATAATCACTTGATCTTTACTGTACGGTGAATGCATAATTTTTGGGGCCTCTAATCTAACTGGCCAACAGTAAAATTGCTATAATTTTTGGGGCCTGTAACTTAACAGTAAAATTGTTATACGGTGACCGCCTAATCTACCTCCAGCCACATAATCACTTGTTCTTTTCTGTCCGGTGAATGCCTAATGTTTGGGGCCTATACTCCACTGGCCTACAGTAAAATTGATATCCATTGACTTTCTAATATACCTCCAGCCACATAATCACTTGTTCTTTTCTGTACGGTGAATGCATAATTTTTGGGGCCTGTACTCCACTGGCCTGCAGTAAAATTGATATCCATTGACCGTCTAATATACCTCCAGCCACATAATCACTTGATTTTTTCTGTTCGGTGAATGCCTAATGTTTGGGGCCTATACTTCACTGGCCTGCAGTAAAATTGATATCCATTGACCGTCTAATATACCTCCAGCCACATAACACTCGATCTTTACTGTACAGTGAATGCATAATTTTTGGGCCTCGAATCTAACTGGCCAACAGTAAAATTGTTATGCTGTGACCGCCTAATGTACCTCCAGCCACATAATCACTTGTTCTTTTCTGTACGGCGAATGCCTAATGTTTGAGGCCTATACTCCACTGGCCTGCAGTAAAATTGGTATTCAATGACCGTCTAATATACCTCAAGCCACATAATCACTTGATCTTTTCTGTACGGTGAATGCCTAATGTTTGGGGCCTGTACTCCACTGGTCTGCAGTAAAATTGTTATTCAGCGACGGCATTATGTACATTGAGCCACATAATCACAATTTCTTTTATTTCAGGTGAATGGCAAATTTTTAGGGCCCGTACTCCCGTGGCCTAAATTTTTTTTTTTTTAGGCAGGGCACATTTTTGAGAATTTCCTTTTAAGGCGCACAAAATGGCCCATGATTAAAATACCAATTTTTTGGGGAAAATTTTGTCATTGATCCCCCTCTAGTATGTCACTGTCCATGTTGTGGGACTATTTGTGCACTTCTAGTAAGTATTTGGTGGCTGCAAATATGATCTGAAGGTTTTTAAGGTTCGCCTGCCATTAATGTGAATGGGGGCTGCCGTGAACTTGCGCTTTGCGAACATTTGATCGCGTTTGCGAATCGTCCCTGCTGATGTTCGTCCATCACTATTCATAAGTATAAAAAAACTAAAATTGCTCCTGCACTTAAAAACAGTGTGCTGTAATTTTGACCGCTTCAGTACCGTGCCTCTTTTCACCTTAAATTCCAGGCCAATTTAGCAAATCTGACATTTGTCACTTTATGTGGTAATAACTTTGGAATGCTTGTACTTATCCAAGCCATTCTGAGATTTTTTTCTTGTGACACATTGTACTTCATGACAGTCGGAAATTTGAGGCGATATATTTAACCTTTATTTATGAAATAATCCAAAATTTTATAAGAATTAGAAAAAATTCACAATTCTCCCCCCCAATTTTTTTCAACTTTTAAAACAGATAGTAATTCCTCATGAAATAGTTATCAATCAACATTCCCCATATGTTTTCTTTATGTTGGCATAGTTTTGTGAATGTCATTTTATTTTTTTAGGAAGTTAGAAGCCTTAGAAATTTAGAAGCCAAAACAATTTTTTCAAGCGCCAATTCAGTTATAAAGTGATTTTGAGGGGCTTATGTGATGGAAACCACACATAAATGACCCCATTTTAGAAACTATACCCCTCTAATTATTCTAAACTGATTTTACAAACTTTGTTAACCCTTGAGGTGTTCCACAAGGATTAAAGGAAAATGGAGGTGAAATTTCTAAATTTCACTTTTTTGGTAGATTTTTTGTTAATCAATTTTTTCTTGCACCACAGCAAGGGTTAACCGCAAAGTAATATTACTATGATTCTGCAGTTTACAGAAATACCCTATATGTGGAGGTAAACTGCCCTATGGGCACGTGGCAGTGGTCAGAAGGAAAGGAGCGCCATATGGATTTTGAAGGCAGATTTTGCTAGAATGGTTTTTAGGCACCATTTTGTATTTAAAGAGACCCTGACGTACCCCTACAGTGGAAATCCTCAAAAAGTGACCCCATTTTTGAAACTACACCACTTAAAGAATATATTAAGGGGGTTACTGAGCAATTTTACCTCCTAAGCGTTTTACCGAATTTTGAAAACCTGAAAAGTTTTATTTCTTCCAAGAAAATGCTGCTTTAGCCCCAAATTTTTCATTTTCACAAGGGGTAACAGGAGAAAAAGCACCCCATAATTTGTTACCCATTTTCTCCTGAATAAGGAAACACCTAATATGTGGTGGTAAACTGCTGTGGGGGATTGTCTTATGTAGGGGCTCATTTTTTGAAGGATGAGGTGATGTTTTTTCATTGGTATCATTTTGGAGACTTTTTGATCGCTTGGTATTACACATTTTGAGAGGCATATAATGTGATATTTTTATAGAGAAGTTTGTTACAGATGTAGCGATACCGAATATGTCTATCATTTTTATTTTTGTTACGTTTTACACAGTGAAGACCTTTTTGAACAGAATAAAATTTTGTTTTTGTGTTGCCATTTTCTGAGAGTCATATTTTTTTTAAACTTTTTGGGCGATTGTCTTAGGTAGGGTCTCATTTTTTGCGGGATGAGATGATGGTTTGATTGGTACCATTTTGGGCTGAATATGCCTTTTTGATCACTTGGTATTACACTTTTTGTGAGGCAAGGTGACCATAAAATGGCTGTTTTGACATTTTTTTTATTTTTTTTACGTGTTTACCTGACGGGGTGGATCATGTGATTTTTTTTTTATAGAACTAGTCGATACGGACACAGCGATACCTAATATGTCTACTTTTCTCTTTTTCCCTTTTTTTTTTACAATTTTTTAAACTTTATTTTGGAAAAGGGACAATTTTTTTAACTTGAAACTTGAAACTTTTAATTTTTTTTTAAACTTTTTTTTTATTACTTCTTTAACTTTATTTTTTTGTCCCACTCTGGGACTTCAACTTTTGGGGGTCTGATGTCCTTTACAATGCATTACAATACTTCTGTATTGTAATGCATTAGTTGTAATGCATTGGCTGTAAGTGTAATACGGCGCTGGGATTTGTGACCCTGTTTCCAGCGCTGTACTTGTATGGCGCTGGTATCCTATGGGTTAAGGATTTCTGTGAAGCAGTGCTACATCCTATATAAACGTGATATGTGAACAGCTCTACAATGCCTGACTGTAAGCAGTGGCGTCGCCAAGGGGGGGCCAGAGGGGGCCACGGCCCCCCCTACATCACAATGTGCCCCCCCAACTAAAATGCCCCCCCAACTGAGCGGCGGCAGCCGGGCACAGGGAGATGAGCGCTTCCATTGCGCTCATCTCCGTAGTCATCTGCCTGTGCTAGTGCGGCAGGGCAGGGGAGCGAGAGGCGTGTCCCTTCCCCTTCCTCTTATAGGCTGCAGGCACTAGGCCGGCAGCCTATCAGAGACCGGCGCAGGCGGCGCGATGACGTCATTGCGCCGCCTGAGCCATACAGCGCGGGACACAGGCCAGAAGAGGAGGTAAGTATAAGTGTTTTTTTTTTACAATAGTTTTACATTGGGGGGGCTCTAATCTCTTGTTACTGGGCTGGCACATGATGGGGGGCTCTTACTGGCACATGATGGGGGGGCTCTTACTGGCACATGATGGGGGGCACTTATTACTGGCACATGGGGGGCTCTTTTTATTAGCACATGGGGGGTCTCTTTTTACTGGCACATGGGGGGGCTCTTGTTACTGGCACATGGGGGGGCTCTTGTTACTGGCACATGGGGGGCTCTTGTTACTGGCACATGATGGGGGGGCTCTTGTTACTGGCACGTGATGGGGGGCTCTTGTTACTGGCATGTGATGAGGGGGCTCTTGTTACTGGCATGTGATGGAAGTGCTCTGTATGAACACCAATGTTTATCTTTATGATTGGTTTAACGCTGTTGTTATGCAAACTTTTCTACTGCCTATATAAGGCCAAGCGATAGCATAATAAAGTTAGAGTGTTTCTCAGTGATACCTGTGTGTGTGTCTGTTATTGCCAACTGAGAAACATCTCTCCTGACATCAGTGTCTCAAACCAAGGTTGTCGTAGAGGTCCAGAAAGGTCCAAATCCTTTCAGTTTGGGGGCTCGTCCGGGATAGAGAAGGCCATCCTTGTGTCCGGTAAGAGAGACATCCCTTTTGTCCGCTGCCCGGTCCGAGGGCACTGGCCATATCTCTACCCGTGAGTTTTTATTATGTATCCGGGATACATTGTTAAGCCTTAAAAATAGACTCTGGGAGTTTATAATAAGTACTTTGAGTACTTTCATGAATAAGGCCGGCACTTGGAGTGCCACGCACGGCATAGAGTCTCAGGGAGATCTATCCGTAAGTTGTTTTGTGTCAGGGACACACCATAGGATCTCAGGGAGATCTATTTACTTTATCTAACTGTAGACAGAGATTTTTTAGTACCAGGGGTACATGTAAGAGAACAGTCTCAGGGAGACTAACCTACCTTGGTTTGACGCATACCTATATTTAGAGTATAAGATACATAGAGTGTTAGGATTCATCTGTTTGTGTGAGAGCTATTGTTCTGGTGGCAAGTGTAAGAACATATCTCACTGTAATATTATCACTCTGTCATTTGGTGAATTTTCTTACTGTGGGTGGAGGAAAATCTAAGTGTGAGTTTCCCCCTCCCAACCAGGGACTGCAGGCTGCAAATAGTGACAGCCTAGTTCTCCTTCCCAATCTCATGTTGATTGTAAAGCAGAGCGTTTTCTCATGGACCTCAGACAAAATACAAGACTTTGAGAAACATTTATATGAGAAGGAGGCAGCGGGATGCTTTCAGATAAGGAAGATACAGACCCCCACACATAGTTACAAAAGTTCAGGAGCCTACCGTGAGTAAACAAAGACAGCCGAGACATTTCTCAGTTGCTTTCAGACATCGCTGCAGATGCTGTCTGTTTCAGACTTGGAAAATGCTTTCTTCTCTATCCCGGTTGACAAGTAGACCAGACTCTTTTTGCTTTTTCCTTTGAGGGTCGTGAACTCACCTGGTGCAGGATGCCCCAGGGATATGCTGATTCACCTGTAGTGTACAGCATTGTCCTCCAAGCCAGTTTAAAACCATGGCACCCCCCAGGGTTCTGTACTCTTGCAATACGTGGATGATTTGTTATTGTGCAGTGTTAGAGGAGGCCAATGTAACAGATGGTTTATCTTTGTTGAAATGGTTGTCTGAATGTGGACACAAGGTGTCACGCAAGAAAATGCAATGGTGTAAAAAGCAAGTTGAATACTTGGGCTTTGTTCTCACAAAGGGAGAAAGAAAAATCAGCACAGAAAGAGTCCAGTCTGTTGCGGGCCTGGTCACCCCGCACACCAAGAAAGAAATGTTATCTTTCCTTGGTATGATAAACTACTGCAGACAATGGATTCCTGATTGCTCCTACTATGACAATGTAATGAGACAAGCCACTCTGGCAGACATGCCAGATCTCATCAGGTGGTCTGAGGAAATGTTAAATGCATTTCATTATTTGAAATGTTCTTTAATGACAAGTCCGGGTTTGGGCCTCCCTGACTACAAACTCACATTCCACGTATATGCTCGACAAAATTGTAAAACCATGGCGGGTGTGCTGACACATTATCACGGAGGCAAGTTCCGTCCTTGTGCCTTTTTCTCAAAGGTGGTTCCGGCATCTGTCCAAGGAATGCTGGCCTGTCTGATCTCTTGCAGCCTGTGCTATGATGGTTGAGCTTGCAACGCCACTCACAATTGGACATGAGACTATCCTGTACACCTGTCACGGCTGTATGTGAGCAACAAGAGTATACACAGTAAAAAGAGCTACTGACCGGACCCAAACTAGGGAGGATAAAGGGTGACCCCTGTCAGACCCTCAAAGCTCTCCCTATGCTGCTAAAGCACATGCCCGGATCCAAATGGCGGAACGAGGCATGCCCGCATACCTAAGACTGATGACCACTGTAACCCCTACAATAGTGGAAGGGGCACGGCCACCGGTGTCCTGCTCAGTATATGGAGGGAACCGTGGCCACCTCAGATCCAGTCAGAAAATAACCAGGTACACAACAATGTCTGCACACTTAGCTGAAGGAGCTGCAGCCGCAGAGAAGACGGATCCAAGGACAGCTGGCAATATCCGGAGTGCTTGCTGCAGCAGAACACCGGTCCAGTGAACTGATAGCTACAAGTGAAGATACTCAAGCAAGAGCTACAACTGAAATGAGAAATATAATCCACGCCCTACAATAGGAGGAGGGGTGATTTAAAGGCAGGGAAATCAAACGCAGGAGGAACAGCTGGGAGGAAGGAAACAGAAAGTAAAGACTTCATCACAGGGGCGGAGAAACAGAGCAGTGAGAACTCCTCCAAGCTCTAGTAGTGACATCATCACAGGGGAGGAGAAACAGAGCTGTGAGAACGTCTCAAAGCTCAGGTAGTGACAGTACCCCCCCCCCCCCCCCTCTACGGGTGGACTCCGGACACCCAGGACCCACCTTCTCAGGATGAGCCCTATGAAATGCCCTGATGAGGCGAGTGGCTTTAATGTCCGACACCGGAACCCACATCCTCTCCTCAGGACCATAACCCTTCCAATGAACGAGGTACTGAAGAGAACCGCGGACAATGCGAGAGTCCACAATTCTGGAAACCTCAAACTCCAGATTGCCATCAACCAAAATCGGAGGAGGAGGCAAAGAGGAGGGTACCGTGGGCTGGACATATGGTTTTAAGAGAGATCTGTGAAATACATTATGTATCTTCCAAACCCGTGGAAGATCAAGACGGAAGGCAACAGGATTGATGACTGACAAGATTTTATAAGGCACAATAAACTTGGGACCCAATTTCCAGGAGGGAACCTTCAGTTTAATATTTCTTGTAGACAACCACACCAGATCACCCACATTCAGGTCCGGACCAGGCACACGTCTCTTATCAGCCACACGCTTATACTTCTCACTCATCTTTCTAAGATTACTCTGAATCTTTTGCCAAATGGTAGACAAAGACGAGGAAAATCTCTCCTCCTCAGGTAAACTAGAAAGAGCCCCTCCCGAGAATGTCCCAAACTGCGGATGGAACCCATATGCACCAAAGAATGGTGACTTATCAGAAGATTCCTGACGACGGTTGTTCAGAGCAAACTCAGCAAGAGGGAGAAATGAACACCAATCCTCCTGGTTCTCTGCCACAAAACAGCGCAAATATGTCTCCAGATTCTGATTGAGGCGCTCAGTCTGACCATTCGACTGCGGGTGAAAAGCAGAAGAGAAGGACAGCCGAACCCCCAGGCGAGAACAGAAAGCCTTCCAGAACCTGGACACAAACTGCGTGCCTCTATCGGAAACAATATCAGAGGGAATGCCGTGCAATTTAACAATATGGTCGACAAAAGCTTGCGCCAACGTTTTAGCATTGAGTAAACCAGGGAAAGGTACGAAATGAGCCATCTTGCTAAAACGGTCCACCACCACCAGGATCACCAACTTCCCCGAGGAACGAGGAAGATCCGTGATAAAGTCCATGGACAGGTGTGTCCAAGGACGGGAAGGTATGGGTAACGGGAGAAGGGAACCTGAAGGCCGTGAACGAGGGACCTTAGCGCGAGCGCACGTCTCACAAGCAGCCACAAAACCCTCCACCGACTTACGAAGAGCCGGCCACCAAAATCTCCGAGCAATGAGATCTACCGTGGCTCTACTCCCGGGGTGACCAGCAAGAACCGTATCATGATGCTCCTTGAAGAGTTTGTGACGTAGCTCAGGAGGCACTAACAACTTCCCAGAAGGACAACGGGCAGGTGCCTCAGTCTGGGCAGCCTGGACCTCGGCCTCCAAATCGGAATATAGAGCAGAAACAACTACCCCTTCCGCCAAAATGGGACCCGGGTCCTCGGAGTTTCCTCCTCCCGGAAAACAGCGAGAGAGAGCATCAGCCTTCACATTTTTGATCCCAGGTCGGAATGTAACGACAAAATTGAATCTGGAGAAGAACAGAGTATGCCAGATTCTTATGGTCGGTAAAAACGGTGATAGGGTGCCTGGCCCCCTCCAACCAATGGCGCCATTCCTCGAAAGCCAACTTGATGGCCAACAACTCCCTATCTCCCACATCATAGTTTCTCTCTGCCGGGGAGAGTTTTTTAGAGAAAAAGGCACAGGGTCGCCATTTGGCAGGAGAAGGGCCCTGGGACAAAACTGCACCCACACCCACCTCGGAAGCATCCACCTCAACAATAAAAGGTAAGGAAACATCGGGATGCACCAAGACGGGAGCAGGCGCAAAATTCTCTTTAATCTTAGAAAAGGCTGCAAGCGCCTCCTCCGACCAAGAGGAAAAATACGCCCCCTTTTTTGTCATGTCAGTAAGGGGTTTGACAACAGAGGAATAATTCAAAATGAACTTTCTGTAATAGTTCGCAAAACCCAGAAAGCGCATCAATGCCTTCTGATTCTCAGGAAGCTCCCACTCAAGTACAGCACGGACCTTCTCCGGATCCATGCGAAACCAGAAGCAGAGAGGAGAAAACCCAGAAATTGAATCTCCGATACCATAAAAAGACATTTCTCCAGCTTGGCGTACAATTTATTTTCCCGCAGAATCTGCAGAACCTGAAAAAGATGATCCTGATGGGTCTGAACATCAGGGGAAAAAATCAAAATATCATCAAGATACACCAATACAAATTTCCCCATTAAATGGTAGAAAATACTATTAACAAAATGCTGAAAGACGGCCGGAGCATTCATCAGGCCGAAAGGCATAATGAGATTCTCGAAATGCCCGTTAGGGGTATTAAAGGCCGTTTTCCATTCATCCCCCTCTCTGACCCTGACCAGGTTGTATGCGCCTCTCAAATCCAATTTGGAAAACACCTTGGCCCCAACAATTTGGTTGAAGAGGTCCGGGATCAGAGGAAGGGGATAGGGATCGCGAATCGTGATACGGTTCAGCTTCCTAAAATCTAGGCAAGGTCTCAGAGAGCCACCTTTTTTTTTAACAAAAAAAAAACCCGCGGTCACAGGTGACTTTGAGGGACGAATATGCCCCTTATCGAGACTCTCGGAGATATAAGTTTGCATTGCGATTCTTTCCGGTTGTGAGAGATTGTAGAGGCGTGCTTTTGGCAGCTTGGCGCCGGGAATGAGGTTAATGAGACAGTCAAACTCCCGGTGAGGAGGTAGCTCCTGAACACCGCTCTCGGAAAACACGTCCGAGAAATCAGAGAGAAATGATGGCACAGTTTTAGTAGACACCTCTGCAAAAGTTGCTGTGAGACAATTCTCTCTACAAAAGTCACTCCACTCATTTATTTGCCTTCCTTGCCAATCAATAGTGGGGTTATGTCTAGTGAGCCAGGGTAACCCCAAAACTAGAGGAGAAGGCAATCCGTTAAGGACAAAACAAGATATATCCTCCACATGAGTGTCACCTACAGCTAGCCGGATATTGTGAACAATGCCCTTCAGAGATCTCTGTGAGAGTGGAGCAGAGTCAATAGCAAAAACAGGTATATCCTTTTCTAATGTGCAAACCTGAAAACCATGCATGGCTACAAATTGAGTGTCAATAAGATTGACGGCCGCTCCACTATCGACAAAAATCTCACAAGAAATGACTTTGCTCTCTAGCGCCACCCTGGCAGACAGGAGAAAACGGGAACTGCAGGTCAGAGCTAAAGCATCAATTCCTACATCAACTTTGCCCAAAGTAGCAGATGAAGCAGAATTTGATGATTTACCTTTTGAGGTTTTTCTCTCATTATCGCTCTTAGTACAGTTCAAGAATCTCCTAGACGGACAAACATTTGCCAAATGACCTATGCCCCCACAACAAAAACACACCATACTCTGAGGACTAAATCCTCTTTTATCAGGGGCAAGTCGACCTAGCTGCATGGGCTCCTCCTCAGAGGGGAGCGAGACAGGATGAGGCCCCTGCACACTGAATGAGTCCGCACCATTGCCCCTAGACTGACAATGGCTGGACAGAGAGGTCTCGTTTCTTTCTCTTAGACGCCTGTCAAGGCGTACCGCCAATGACATGGCAGACTCTAAGGACGTTGGTCTCTCATGGAAAGCAAACGCATCTTTCAATCTCTCTGAGAGACCATGACAGAACTGACTCCGGAGTGCAGCATCATTCCAACCTGAATCAGCTGCCCATCTCCGACATTCAGAACAATAAAGCTCCGCAGACAGTTTGTTCTGGCATAAAACACGTAAGTTAGATTCGGCCAGAGCAACACGATCCGGGTCATCATATATCTGCCCCAGGCTGTATGTGAGCAACAAGAGTATACACAGTAAAAAGAGCTACTGACCGGACCTAAACTAGGGAGGATAAAGGGTGACCCCTGTCAGACCCTCAAAGCTCTCCCTATGCTGCTAAAGCACATGCCCGGATCCAAATGGCGGAACGAGGCATGCCCGCGTACCTAAGACTGATGACCGCTGTAACCCCTACAATAGTGGAAGGGGCACGGCCACCGGTGCCCTGCTCAGTATATGGAGGGAACCGTGGCCACCTCAGATCCAGTCAGAAAATAACCAGGTACACAACAATGTCTACACACTTAGCTGAAGGAGCTGCAGCCGCAGAGAAGACGGATCCAAGGACAGCTGGCAATATCCGGAGTGCTTGCTGCAGCAGAACACCGGTCCAGTGAACTGATAGCTACAAGTGAAGATACTCAAGCAAGAGCTACAACTGAAATGAGAAATATAATCCACGCCCTACAATAGGAGGAGGGGTGATTTAAAGGCAGGGAAATCAAACGCAGGAGGAACAGCTGGGAGGAAGGAAACAGAAAGTAAAGACTTCATCACAGGGGCGGAGAAACAGAGCAGTGAGAACTCCTCCAAGCTCTAGTAGTGACATCATCACAGGGGTGGAGAAACAGAGCTGTGAGAACGTCTCAAAGCTCAGGTAGTGACAACACCACACATGATGTAATAGGCCTTCTCAAAAGGCATACACACACAGCACATGTCCGCACAAAGACTATCTGGATGTGAGATTCTACTCCTCAGCAATCCCTCCCTCCAAATCAAATACGCAACACACACCTCAGGTCCAGCACCTATCTTGAATGCCCTATTTGGACTTAAAGGACCTAAGGATCACTTGACAGAGGCACATGATTGTATACACGCCATACAACACGAGACATCACCCCGCTATGATTTACAATCTGTACCAGTAGAAGGGGCTCCTGATGTTTTTGTTGATGGATCCTACAGCAGACCAAATGACAACACTTATCATGCAGGATATGCTATTGTTATGCTACCCAATGTTGTCCTAGAAGCCAGACCCATCACATACCAATCTGCACAAGCAGCAGAATTGCACTCACGAGAGCATGCATACTACATGAAGGCAAGCCAGCCACTATTTACACTGACAGCAGGTATGCACATGAAGTAGTCTGGGACTACGGGGTCATTTGGCAAAGGAGAGGATTCATTGCAGCTGATGGTAAGTACATCTCACATTCACAACTTGTCATACAACTTTTAGAAGCCATAAGATTTCCCTCACAGATTGCAATTGTCCACTGCAGGGCGCATACTGGTGGTAAAGATCATGTGTCCCAAGGCAATGCCCTGGCAGACGCGGAGGCCAAGAAGGCTGCACTGATGGCCCCGGCCACATTGCAAATGGTGAATTTAGTACCTCCTTTACTTGAGTTAACTCAGATGCTTGTGGATCTCCAGTCCTCAGCTACTGACGATGAAATGGCCGATTGGTGTTATCCAATCTTGCAGAAAAATCCTAGGACAGGATTAATCTGCAAAGAGGGGAAACCATGCATACCACAGCACAGCTCCCCTCTGTTCATTGCACATTTTCATGGAGTAGGACACAACAGCATTCAAACAACACACATGCTGCTAGCACAGAATTTCTATATTACAGGCATTAAACAGTTAGTGTCAGATTATGTGGGAAGGTGTATCACATGTTTGAGGAACAACCCAAACACCAATGTAACCAGATTGATTAAAGCCCTAAGTGAAATTGAGGAAAAAGTTGCTTGTAAGTCTCCTTGTCTTCCACAGGAACCAACTCACCCATTCCAAGTGGGAGATATTGTGCTGATAAAGAAATTAAAGAAAGGAAAATTCGCAGGAGACTTCACCTACGGACCACCGACTACAATGGTAGCCATGACCCGCACAGCTGTACTTACAGAAGAAGCATCTACTTGGATCCACTCCACCAGAGTAAAACTGGTAAAGGAGGCACCCCAAAAGGAGGTAATAACGGGGACAGACAGTCCTGACCTAGAAAAAGGACAAAGTGAGGTACTAACGGGAGCAGACAGCTCTGACCTCCACCAGGATGCATTCCCTCAATTCTAGAAGATAGCACAGACGATCCACTTGGACTGTAGGATTACTGACGATCCTAATGACTCTGCCGGAGGATAACAAAGCTGAAGTTGCAATAACTCAGAAAGGTGGAATCACTACCTTCTAGTACAATTCCTCCAGTACTCACGTTGCAACTTACTCCTTCTGTTTATGCAGCATAATGAAGTGCAGTCCTTCCACGAGATGCGGCAACCACTATAAGAATGGACATACCGTCAGAAACAAACAAACAAACCCCCTCAAACCCCGTATCTTAACTTTTAACAATATGAGAGCAATATCTGACCCAACATATGAGGAGGCTCTTGCAGCAGAAACTGGGTTCTTTGATGCCAACCTATGGTTAGAATGGATGAAGTACAATGCAGCTTCAGCAAATAAAAGTAATTGTTATATATGTGGGACCGCTAAGCCTCACCTAGGTACTGTGCCCTTAATATTGCCCTCTAGTGTTGAGGAATGTTTTTTGCAATTATTCTCAAATTCATCTAGTAACCAGTCTGCATGTGAAGAATGGAAGCAAAACTCCCCGCCTTGGTGCAGGTATACATATCTATCCTGGTAACTATACCTGCCACAGAGGGGGAGATCAAGGAAGATCCCTGGGTAATTTCACTGAAGGATACTGTGCAACTTACAGTGAAACAGATACCTCCCTCACACAGAATCAAGTATACTCGATTGGAGATGTATATTGGATCTGTGGGGATGGAAAGATAAGATCTAGACTAGAGGGTTCCTGGAAAGGTGAATGTGCTCTTGCTAAAGCCATAATGAAAATACACATATTTAGTGAACAAAAGACCCCTAGTGTAGGAATAGTGACAAGGACCAAAAGATCACTCCCCATGGGTAGTTTTGATCCTCATGTGTATATAGACGCAACAGGCGTCCCAAGAGGGGTCCCTGATGAATTCAAGGCCAGAGGTCAGGTGGCAGCAGGATTTGAATCCATAATTCCCCACATAACAATCAACAAAAATGTAGACTGGATCAACTATATTTACTATAATCAACAAAGGTTTGTAAACTACACCAGGGATGCGTTACAGGGTGTAGCAGAACAGTTACAGGCCGATTCCATTATGACATTTCTAAACCGCATGGTACTCGATATGATACTTGCAGAAAGAGGTGGTGTCTGTAAGGTATTGACAGACCCCTCATCATGCTGCACGTTCATACCCAACAACACCGACCCTAATGGTAAGGTCACACTGGCAATAAAGAAACTCAAGGATTTATCAATCGAGCTCAAAAGAAACTCAGGTATCAATAACCCTTGGGATCAGTATTTTGGCTGGTTCACTAACTGGAAACAGGCACTTGTACAGTTGGGAATCATTATCCTGATAATTATTATAGCAATAGCAATAGTTGCAACATGTATCATACCATGTGTACGGAAACTGATAATGAAAGGAGTATCAAATATGTCATTTTATGAGACTCTGCTGCCTAATCCTGAAGACAACTCACATGAAGGATATAGAAAATATCTGGCGGTATACAGGGAAAAGGGCAAGGGTAAGAACCATATTATCTAAGAAATTTGGTTCTAAGAGGGGATTGAAGAGAAATGTGACTCCATCTTGTCTTCTCTAAATATGTAAAGAATTGTTATAACATCTCACCCACGCACTGTTTTACCTTCCCCCGCTGTGAGTTAGGTTCACTTATCTGTCTCAGGGCAGATTCTGAGAATAACCCCAGAACTAGAACAAACGTTCTTGTCTTATTCAGGGTCATTCGGCACAACTGCGTACATTCTTATATGTGACTGATTAAAACCTATTATTTTTACTTACTGCACGTCCACATACCATAAAAGGATGTTCCGCTAGTATCTGTATGAGCACCAATGTTTATCTTTATGATTGGTTTAAAGCTGTTGTTATGCAAACTTTTCTACTGCCTATATAAGGCCAAGCGATAGCATAATAAAGTTTGAGTATTTCTCAGTGATACCTGTGTGTGTCTGTTATTGCCAACTGAGAAACAACTCTCCTGATGTCAGTGTCTCAAACCAAGGTTGTCTTAGAGGTCCAGAAAGGTCCAAATCCTTTCAGGTACTATGGGGAAGGGGGAGAGGAGTACTATGGAGTCATCTACGGGGGGCACTAAGAAGGGGTATTTTATACTTGCAAATTATGAGGGACACTGAGGGCATCTACTGGGGCACGATATATGGGGCATTTTATACTGGTACATTATGGGGGGCACTAGGAGAAAGGGGGGAGAGGAGCACTATGGGGGCATTTACTGGGGGCACTATATAGGGATATTTTATACTGGCACATTATGGGGACATTAGCTCAACTGGAGGCATTACAAGGGGGTATTTTTTGCACTGTCACATAATAAGGAGAATTATATCTACTGGGGGGGGCATAATGGTGGGCTTTATTACTCCCCCATGGTATGACCCCCTACTAGCAGCACCAGCCTCTCCCTGCTCTGCTATCCCTCTGCCCCTTCTCCAAATCCATATTATGAAATCTTTCCCATTAGGATAAAACACAACATCAGCTCCGCCGAGCCCCCCAGCCAAGTGTTGAAGTGGTGTTCGAGATCCCCAAGGGACAAGCCAAGTAATTGTATGTTTTCATGTGAAATATGTTTATGGTATACACATATAGCATACACTGTGCCACACAATATACAGTATACCTCTACACTGTGTAGTCTGTTCTATAAGCACCATTGTTTTGTGGCGGCGGACAGAAAATCGAGACCAGGCTCTGGATCCGCCACTGGACCGATCACAGGAGTGTACATTTCTTTTCAACTGTAATCCGCATCCTCTGACCTACAGAAATCAGCGCTCCCTCGGTAACAACTAACAGGCAGTGCCTGTAGGCTGTAGCCTGGCCCTGTTACCGAAGCTAGCCAAGTGGTGTAAGGTTAAGGTAGTAGTAGAGATGAGCGGCTGCTTAATCCTGATTTAAAGTTAAAGTTACTGCAGGATATGGATTACAGTTTAGAAATGTCAAATGTATACTCCTGTGAGCGGCTGGGAGGGAGATCTGTGGATGACACTGTTATAGGGAGGGGGATCTGTGGATGACACTGTTATGGAGGGGGAAATGGGGATGACACTGTCATGGGGTGGATCTGTGGATGACACATATAGCATAAGATGCTATATACGGTATGTGTCATCCACAGATCCCCCTCCATAACAGTATCATCCACAGATCCCCCCATAGCAGTGTCATCCACAGATCCTGCTCCCTATAAAAGTGTCATCCACAGGCAACTAGGACATGTTGAAATCCCCACCCATGCCATGACCACCTGGGGATCTAGCTTGAGCGGGGAAAAGCCACAGATTGCGGTACAAAGGACCTTTGCACCGCAATCTGTTCCAGAAATAAACCTAATATAAGTGTATTTCTGGAACAGATTGCGGTGCAAAGGTCCTTTGTACCACAATCAGCGGCTTTTCCCCGCTCAAGCTAGTTTCCCAGGTGGGCATGGCATGGGTGGGGAGGGGAAGGGCCGGCAGGTCCATCTCATTTACCAGTTTCTACACCTGTTTTAGGTGTAAGAAAATGGGAAGCTGTCTTACATTTAGAAGCGGCGCTAGATCAAACAAAGCTATGTAGAGGCCGGTGCTTCAAACGCTGATCTTAATAAAGGTAGGAAAAGTTGTGGAATTATGGAAATCACAGGATTGATAGACATGCTTATGAAATGCAAATAATAAAAAAATGCAAACGTAATATTTACATCTCAATCTATTTAGTATCGAATATGAGTACCATGCGCAGAACTACACTTACTTACATGCCTTGGCATTCTATTAATGAGGTTTATAATGTTTTGCGATACTGAATGCACTTAGGCACAAACATCCGACCAGCAAGACGTGCACCAAATTTGTGACTCCTTTAGAATACGGTAGTTCAGATTCATTTGGAATCAATTTTCTTATCTCCAGTGCCTCTTTTTAAAACTTTCTGTTAGTAACTATTTTCTGCAACTACACTCTTACAGGTGATTTGAAATCACTTCCTTGTTTATGCAAAATCATAGTTGGTTTACCAATACCTACATCATCTTACTTTGCAAGTTTTGTCTAATTGTATAGTTGTTTATTGTTTCTCACAGCCTCTTCCCTCCTCTCATCGTATGTGTGATTTCACGCTGGAGGCAACTGGGAGTTGTTGGCTGTGTGTCAGACTTTATGCCCCTATCCGTAATTTCTTATATGGCATAGATAGGTTAGCGTTAGGTCCCATGCCACTTCGAGAGACCTTGACGGGGGTGCACAGACTCCGGCATGTTCTTGATATAAGAATATATTGGTGAAAGTCTAATTTTCATATCAGTGTGAGGGTGTAGCCATATATTGTCAATTGCATTTTCCATTATAGTGCACCATTTTTTTAATTTGGAAATGTTTTCCAATTACATCCACACATTTGGTTCCCCTGTGTAGGATGTTTATGTGGTACATGTGGTCAGCTGCTGGCATCCTCCATTGTATGCATTTTTGATGGGGATTGCTGTTAGCAACGGATCACATGTGCAGGATTTGCTCCCCCGATTATTTATACGCAACATATGCCTTTTATGACCAAGTTATTTTGATATTTTGTTTATTGTTTCCCATGAATATATAAAAAACAATAAAAAGAACCTTGAAAAAAAAAGTAATATCTACATAATCAATTACATTGTAATGGTTCTATTTAGTAAGTATTACGTGTTATTAACCCCTTAGTGACCACGATAAGTGTTTTTACAGCGGTCACTAAGGGGCCTTAGGCTGGGCAATGGCGCCCACCGCATGTAAAGTGCTGACAGAGGAAGCGGACTCCCTCTGTCTCCCATTGGCACCCTGCAAATGTGATTGCAGGGTGCCGATGTGTGTGAAGGCTGCCTGGGTCTCATGTAGGCCCCAGACCAGCCTTGAGTAATTTCCAGCAGGCTGCGCCTCTCTGCGTCAGAATAGCATTGCCATTAAAATGCAATGCACTATAGGGATAGTCCATTGCATTTTAAAAGCAATTAAAATCGTTTCTGTTATAGTCCCCTTGCGGGACTATTAAGTGGTAAAAAAAGAAAAAAAAAACACATTTATTAAATAAAAAAATTCCATTAAAAAAATGCTTTTTTACCATTGAAAATACTCTTTACCATTGAAAAAATAAAGTCTCCCCCTGTATGTTTGGTATTGCCATGTCCATAACGACCCGGACTACATAAATATCACATAAATTATACCCTACGGTGAACACTGTAACAAAAAAAAAAAGACAGAATCGCTAATTTATTCTTAGTTGTCACGAAAACAACTTGATAACAAGTGATCAAAATTATTCCAATGAAAAACGCAAGTCATCCCACAAAAATAAAACCCTCACACACCTCCATACAAAGAAAAATAAAAAAGTTCTGGGTATTGGGGAGCGGCAATGCAAAAATATCTTTTTCCTTTTAGAAAAAGGGGTTTTATTGTAAAAAAGTTGTAAAACGTAAAAACAAATCTATATGTATTTGGTAGCACTGTAATCGTACTGACCCAGAGAATAAAGATATTATGTTATTTATACGAAAAATAAACGCCGTAAAATTTATAACGTAAAAACACAGTGGCGGAATTGCTGTTTTTCCCATATCCCTCCCAGAAAGAGCTAATAAAAGTTAATCAGAAAGGTGTGTGTACCACAAAATGGTGCCATTAAAAAGTACAACTTTTTCCGCAAACAACAAGCCCTCATACAGCTATATAGACGGAAAAATAAAAAAGTTATAGCTCTTGGAATGCGACGATGAAAAAAGAAAGAAAAATGCTTGGTCAGTAAGGCCCAAAACAGGCTGGTCACTAGGCTCGGACTGGCCCACAGGGGTACAGGGGAATCCCCCAGTGGGCCCCTGGGCAAAGTGGGCACCTAGTCTCCCACCTCCTGCACAAGTGGCATATAACACAGTAGACTTACAGCACTACATACATATATTCAATGTACAGCACCTCCACCAGCCTATGTTTATATTAAAAAACTTGTTAGATTATTTATAATATTTGAATGTATCCGTACGGTGGGCCCCTAAAATACATTTTACTGGTGGGCCCTAGGTACCCCGGTCCGACACTGCTGGTCACTAAGGGGTTAAGAGTAAATTATTGTTAATGTGGGAGCCTAAAGCTAGACTAGTGCTACCAGATCACATTCTTTTTGTACCTGCATGTTAAAAAACTATGGAAACACACAGTAGAGCATCTTATATGGAGGACAGGAATGCTAGGGTAGCTAGGTGAGATGCTCTTCTGATCTTAACCTACTTTATTAGACTGTGGATCAAAAGAAACAGAGCTCAGTGATTTATAATGGCTGAAACAGAATAAGTGATGCACGCACAGAAATTAACTGGGAAATAAAGGAATACGCTAAAAATAATAAACCGCTCAGCCACGCTTGTAGAATGACATAAACCTTGTACCAAACCTTTTAAACAAAGGAAGGTGGAACACAAAAGAACTTGCTTAATATGAAATGCCAAGCAGAATATACTTTATTCAGACTGCTCAATGTACCCTGAAGTAAATAATTATTTGGAGGTTTAAGAAATCTTACCTCTATGATTTACCATCTATTTATGATCTCCTGTGTAATAACTATGTAGGCCTCCCGTTTCACATTATTTTTTCATAGAGAGCTTTGTATAAGGATAATAAATTGAAGCTGGACCCATTTCACTATAATTTAAGCTACAGCTGACCAGACTATCCCTTGAGTGAAATGTCATTCTGTAAGATTTTACACAAAAGAACCTTGATGGCTCGCCAAATGGAGGGCACATGTACGCTCCTGCGTTAGCTTGCCTGCCAGATATTATTGGCATGTTTAGACCAGCATGGGGTACTCTTTGTGAGTGGGACTACTGAATAATCACTTCTTTTATACAGTAAATTTATAAATGGTTATTTATTAGGTGTTTATAGAGGACTTAATAACAAGGTTGTGCTTCTTTTGTTCACATTAGTGGTTAGTAGAGTCAAAGAGGAATTAAGGTGTGGCTCTTTTTATGTAGCTTATTATGTTCATTATTTTTGCGGAAGTCTAACTCCAATTAGAGAGGCATTAAATGTCCCAAGCCTGTATTATTATTATTATGATCAGTATTGGTGTATGACAGTGGGTGCATTTTGACTGCAGGGTTATGGGCAAGTGGGGGTTAAGCTTCTGGGAAAGAGGATGCATGCTACTGCTGTGATTGTATGAAGTGTTCTCACTTCATGAAAATACGTTGTGTGGGCTGGGCCTCCTTTGAACAGTCATATATTGACTGATCACCATGTCTTTTCTGCATAGCTTACCTGGGTGTATATATATATATTTATATATATAAAAAGAAAAAAGTGGCAGCACCGTCTCTAATGCAAACAAGGGGGTGCAGCTTGCCCAATATGGATATTAGCAAGTCCAATGCATAAAAGTCCAAAAAGTGGGCAGCACTCCATAAGATAAAAAAGTACAAAAATCTTTATTTACCCAAACAGGACATGCAACGTTTCGGCTCTATGCTGGAGCCTTTCTCAAGCTTGTACTTTTTTTTCTTTTGGAGTGCTGCCCACTTTTTTGACATATATATATATATATGGTAAAAATATGGCAGCACCAACCAAAAAGGGAAAGGTGGGTGCTAGCTCAAAGGGAAAAAGCTTACCCAAATGTACAATGAAAAAATAGAGCAGCACTCCAAAGTAGCAGTAAAAAATGATATCTTTATTCACCCATAGGTGACGCGACGTTTCGGCTCCAACCTGAAGCCTTTCTCAAGCAATGTGAACTTTCCAAAGTGAACATATATAGTGAGAGGAAGTGACATCATCACATCAAAAAAGGTGTTTACAAATGAACCAGCAATTAACCCATGCTGGCATGTGCAATAATATATACATCCAAATATTACAATTGTATCAAAGAATCTTGTGTAACAAATTCATAACATCATGTAGAAAGAGAAATACAGTATATGTCAATACATAATTGGTACAAAATCAATGTGTACATAAAGTGCTACAAAATTACCCATCCTTAAATGGTTAAAAACAATTATTCCAGTTCATTTGTGTGTGAAAAAAACCGGAACACATGATGGTGGGTGTAGGTGAAAGCACACGCCAAGGCAACTTACACAACCCCATTGCAGATCGACCGCTATACACAGCGCCCCCGATCCTCCAGTGCGCATGCTCCAGGCGGCGCATCATATCAGTATCATATAGCAGCGTCATAACGACCATGCGCATGCGCAGTATAAAGCATTCCTCCACAGTCGCCATCTTGGAAGAGGTAAAACACAGGCGAAGCACAACTATGACATAGCGTCCCCACCTGTGTAAATACCATTCAAACCATGGCGATACCATACTATTCACAAATAAAACACGCTGTTGCTAATAGGATCACCTGCGCCAACAAAAGTTACCGTGAGGTACCAATTGTTGAATCATACACAGGGAACCATGTGTGGAAAGAGCCGAGCTACCAGCAATTCCACACAGTGTTAACCCTGCTGATCCCGCAACATTATGAGGGATCTCCTCGTATCTTCACACTCATGCATAAGGAATCTGAACAGCCATATAATCGCAAAATAAAAAACGCATGTCAAAAAAGAAAGACGCCTAATGAATAAATCCGGGGTTGAAGTTGCGTTGATTGTGCATCACATCGTCCACCAATCACATAGTCCCTGGTCCTTCACCACCACAATCTATATGTCAGAATAGAAAGGGAAAGAGAGAAAAGGTTATTATACATATATCCTCCATATATTGTAATACAATAGTTACATTACAACCTAACCCTAGGATAAAGACATAAACGCACATACAATTAGACCGGGCAAGCTGCCCTCCAAATACCTATCCTAAATTAAAGTCTGCATTAAGGCCATGTGGTCTTATATATATCCACCATATATATATATATATATATCCACCATATTTCTTTTTTCTTTAATAATGAATCCCTATTGCCCCCCCTCCTGGGCATTGGTACACAATCAATAAGCCAGCATTTGAGATCTCTTTCTTTGTGATTGAGATCTGCAAAATGTTTAGAAACAGGCAGATCCACTCTTTTCTGTCGAATACTTAATCGATGGTTGTTCATTCTGGATTTAAAATCTGTAGAAGTTTCCCCAACATATAAGATATTGCAAGGACAAGATAATACATATATCACATGATCAGAAATACATGTCAAGTGAAAACGAATGGGGTAATTCACGCCTGTAGATGGATGAATGAATGCAGTAGATTTACACATATACCTACAATTGACACAACCTAGACAGGGAAAACACCCCAATCCAGGCCGTGGCAAAGTGGACTGTCTCAATACATTTTTAGTTCCAACATCAGCCCTAACCAGCTGATCCCTCAAACTCATGGATCTCCTATATGAGAACAATGGTGGACTATTAAATTCCGGTACATCCTTAATAGACCCCGCTAGAGTGGGCCAATGTCGTCTGATAATACAAACAATATCATTGCTCACCTCTGTATAAGTAGATACAAAGGGAATTCTAGATGTTGTACATTTCACCACTGGATTGGAGAGGATTTTCTTCCTGTCCAATTCCATTGCCGCACTACGATGTTCATTCAATAATTTATATGGATATCAACGATTTCGAAATTTGCATATCATGTTATCCATAGTTTGTCTAGATTCCGCATCATCAGAGACAATTCTCTTGATGCGAAGCATCTGCGAATATGGAAGAGAACGTATAATTTTATACAGAAGTGCAGTGTTCTTATCTGTGGGCTTGGTGTACAACTGTGTGTGGAAAATTTCATCAACAATTGACACCTTAGTGTCCAAAAATTGCATTTCACTGGTAGAATGTACCAATGTGAATTGCAATGATGTATAAACACCATTGAGAAACCTATGGAAATCCATGAGTTGATCCTGACTACGTGTCCAAATGAGGAAGACGTCATCTATGTATCTCCACTACCTCAGTATATACCTGAAGTGGCTAGATACAGAGATGACGTCCTCCTCAAACACACACATGTATATATTGGCGTAAGTGGGGGCCATATTAGACCTCATAGCCACACCCCGCTTTTGGATATAAAAAGTATCTTGAAACAAGAAATAGTTATGTTCCAATAAGATAGTAAGCAAACTGAGAATGAAGTCCACGGCCACATCAGTCAGTGTGGAGGTGGACAGCATTCTCCTGACCACATTAATCCCCATACAATATTCAATTGAGGTATACAAAGAAACAACATCAAATGATGCTAAAATTACATTCTGAAAATCAGAAATATCCACTTGACTCAATCTAACCAGAAAATCACTGGTGTCACAAATATAAGAAGTACCACCAATAGCAAAACCTCTTAATAATCTATCAAGAAATGTGGCTGGATGACTTAAAATAGAATCAGAACCGGATACTATTGGTCGCCCAGGTGGGTCGACCAGTGTCTTATGGATCTTGGGTAGTACATATAATACTGGGTTTACAGGATGAGCTACAATGAGATAATTCATGAGCTCACTATCTATTACCCCTGCCATATGAGCATCATTAAGGCACCGTCGAATCATGGAGCTTATTCGAAATTTCTGATCACCATCCAAGATTCCATAGACATCAGTATCCTCCAATTGCCGTAATATCTCGGCCACATATTTCTTGGAATCCATAACAACAACAGCACCACCCTTGTCAGCAGGTTTGAAGACAAGGGTGGTGTTGTTTTTAAGTTGTTTCAGGGCTTGTACCTCATCCCTAGTGAGGTTGGGATGTTTAAAGGTGGAATCATCATGACTAGATCTCAATTTCTCAATATCAAACTGTAGGCCTTTGATAAATGCATCAACAGCAGGTTCACTCGTGTCAGGAGTGAAGCCGCTCTTGGTATGTAAATCAAAGTCACGTAAAGATAATTCACAAATTTTGTCAGTGACCTTATTGCTTTTACCCCTGAACCAAGTTTTCAATTTGATGGAACGGAAAAATGTAAATAAATCATATTCAAGTTTCAACCAATCCACATGCATGGTAGGACAGAAAGAAAAACCCTTATTTAGAACACTCACTTGATTTGCGAAGAAAGGTTAAGAACAGTCATTTCTTCTTGTTCATGGCTTTGCTGGACATGCCTTGAGTCTTGAAACTGCGTGATTTGTCGATTTAGTTTGTAGCGTCGACCGCCACGTCTGGTTCTACGTTTCCTTTTGACTGTATCTGTGTCGCCTAAAAAATCACTCTCTGATGAGACAGTTGGAATGCGCCTTCTTCTCTAATTGTTATCCCTGTAGTGCGATATCGATGAATCACTATGCCAGGTATATACTGAGCCCCTTTTGTAGTCATCAGAGTCACTGTTCCATTTAATGCTTTTACCTTCCTGTGCTTGAATTTGGAACTTCAACAGGTGTTCATTCAAGACATTAATATAGATATTAAAATCATCAACTGACATGTTTGCCTTTAATCTCTGTATAATGTCCTCAATATCACATGTCAAAGAACATAATTCACGCTGAAGATATTCAATGTTCATCAAAATCAAATCAAATGCATATTGATTGGAAAGGGTTTCAAATCTCTTACAAAAAACATCATCGCCAGAAAACAGGTTGGGACGTAAATTCGACAGCATACCCCTTGAAATCCTGCGTTTCTTGAAATATTCCCCCAAAGTGGTCATGTGCAGACGTAATGAGATGGATCTCCTATCTAGAGATTCATGTTTCCTCTTAAGTTCCTTAAGTGATGGTATTTTAAGGAAGGTAGCATCTCCCTGGATCCCACGCATGATAAGCTCAGTCTCCTCCTGCGAGTAGGTGACACCGCCGGATGAATTTGTGTCGGAACGCAACATGATGCAAAAAGCAATGGTAATCAAAAGTAAAAAATGAAAAAACAAAACAGAAAGCAAAGGTTGCGCTCAGCCAAAAGGCTAAATATATAAGGTAAAAATATGGCAGCACCAACCAAAAAGGGAAAGGTGGGTGCTAGCTCAAAGGGAAAAAGCTTACCCAAATGTATAATGAAAAAATAGAGCAGCACTCCAAAGTAGTAGTAAAAAATTATATCTTTTGATTACCATTGCTCATTTTTTACTTTTGATTACCATTCTTTTTGCATCATGTTGAGTTCCGACACAAATTCATCCGGCGGTGTCACCTACTCGCAGGAGGAGACTGAGCATATCATGCGTGGGATCCAGGGAGATGCTACCTTCCTTAACATACCATCACTTAAGGAACCTAAGAGGAAACATGAATCTCTAGCTAGGAGATCCATCTCATTACGTCTGCACATGACCACTTTTGGGGAATATTTCAAGGAACGCAGGATTCCAAGGGGTATGCGGTCGAATTTACGTCCCAACCTGTTTTCTGGTGATGATCTTTTTTGTAAGAGATTTGAAACCCTTTCCAATCAATAAGCATTTGATTTGATTTTGATGAACATTGAATATCTTCAGCGTGAATTATGTTCTTTGACATGTGATATTGAGGACATTATACAGAGATTAAAGGCAAATATGTCAGTTGATGATTTTAATATCTATATTAATGTCTTGAATGAACACCTGTTGAAGTTCCAAACTCAAGCAGAGGAAGGTAAACGCATTAAATGGAACCGTGACTCTGATGACTACAAAAGGGGCTCAGTATATATTTGGCATAGTGATTCATTGACATCGCACTACAGGGATAACAATAAGAGAAGAAGACGCAATCCAACTGTCTCATCAGAGAGTGATTTTTTAGGCGACAAGACACAGATACAGTCAAAAAGAAATGTAGAACCAGATGTGGCGGTCGACGCTACAAACAAAATCGACAAATCACGCAGTTTCAAGACTCAAGGCATGTCCAGCAAAGCCATGAACAAGAAGAAATGACTGTTCTTAACCTTTCTTCCAAGGAACTCACCGCAATTTAAGTGAGTGTTCTAAATAAGTGTTTTTCTTTCTGTCCTACCATACATGTGGATTGGTTGAAACTTGAATATGATTTATTTGCATTTTTCCATTCCATCAAATTGAAAACTTGGTTCAGGGGTAAAAGCAATAAGGTCACTGACAAAATTAGTGAATTATCTTTACGTGACTTTGATTTATATACCAAGAGCGGCTTCACTCCTGACACGAGTGAACCTGCTGTTGATGCATTTATCAAAGGCCTACAGTTTGATATTGAGAAGTTGAGATCTAGTCATGATGATTCCACCTTTAAACATCCCAACCTCACTAGGGATGAGGTACAAGCCCTGAAACAACTTAAAAACGACACCACCCTTGTCTTCAAACCTGCTGACAAGGGTGGTGCTGTTGTTGTTATGGATTCCAAGAAATATGTGGCCGAGATATTACGGCAATTGGAGGATACTGATGTCTATGGAATCTTGGATTGTTATCTGAAATTTCGAATAAGCTCCATGATTCGAAAGTGCCTTCATGATGCTCATATGGCAGGGGTAATAGATAGTGAGCTCATTAATTATCTCATTGTAGCTCATCCTGTAACCCCAGTATTATATGTACTACCTAAGATCCATAAGACACTGGTCGACCCACCTGGACGACCAATAGTATCCGGTTCTGATTCTATTTTTAGTCATCCAGCCACATTTCTTGATAGATTATTAAGAGGTTTTGCTATTGATGGTACTTCTTATATTCGTGACACCAGTTATTTTCTCGTTAGATTGAGTCAAGTGGATATTTCTGATTTTCAGAATGTAATTTTAGCATCATTTGATGTTGTTTCTTTGTATACCTCATTGAACATTGTATGGGGATTAATGCGGTCAGGAGAATGCTGTCCACCTCCACACTGACTGATGTGGCCGTGGACTTTATTCTCAGTTTCCTTACTATCTTATTGAAACATAACTATTTCTTGTTTCAAGATACTTTTTATATCCAAAAGCGGGGTGTGGCTATGGGGTCTAATATGGCCCCCACTTACGCCAATATATACATGCGTGTTTTTGAGGAGGATGTCATTTCTCTATCTAGCCACTTCAGGTATATACTGAGGTGGTGGAGATACATAGATGACGTCTTCCTCATTTGGACAGGTAGTCAGGATCAACTCATGGATTTCCATAGGTTTCTCAATGGTGTTTATACATCATTGCAATTCACATTGGTACATTCTACCAGTAAAATGCAATTTTTGGACACTAAGGTGTCAATTGTTGATGAAATTTTCCACACACAGTTGTACACCAAGCCCACAGATAAGAACACTGCACTTCTCTATAGTAGTTGTCATCCTAAAAAAAATTTCCGCTCTCTTCCATATTCGCAGATGCTTCGCATAAAGAGAATTGTCTCTGATGATGCGGAATTAAGACAAACTATGGAAAACATGATATGCAAATTTCGAAATCGTGGATATCCATATATGCTATTGAATGAACATCGTAGTGCGGCAATGGAATTGGACAGGAAGAAAATTCTCTCCAATCCAGTGGTGAAATGTACAACATCTAGAATTCCCTTTGTATCTACTTATACAGAGGTGAGCAATGATATTGTTTGTATTATCAGATAACATTGGCCTACTCTAGTGGGGTCTATTAAGGTTGTACCGGAATTTAATAGTCCACCATTGTTCTCATATAGGAGATCCATGAGTTTGAGGGATCAGCTGGTTAGGGCTGATGTTGGAACTAAAAAAGTATTGAGACAGTCCACTTTGACACGGCCTGAATTGGGGTGTTTTTCCTGTCTAGGTTGTGTCAATTGTAGGTATATGTGTAAATCTACTGCATTCATTCATCCATCAACAGGCGTTAATTACCCCATTTGTTTTCACTTGACATGTATTTCTGATCATGTGATATATGTATTATCTTGTCCTTGCAATATCTTATATGTTGGGGAAACTTCTACAGATTTTAAATCCAGAATGAACAACCATCGATTAAGTATTCGACAGAAAAGAGTGGATCTGCCTGTTTCTAAACATTTTGCAGATCTGTTGTGCATTTTCATACAATATTATCTAATGACATTATAATCAAAATTAATGCTCATCTCATTGCCTTTAAGAATAAGATCAGCCTGAACCAAAGTTATACAGGTAGTGCAGAATTATTATGCAAATGAGTATTTTGACCACATCATCCTCTTTATGCATGTTGTCTTACTCCAAGCTGTATAGGCTCGAAAGCCTACTACCAATTAAGCATATTAGGTGATGTGCATCTCTGTATTGAGAAGAAGTGTGGTCTAATGACATCAACACCCTATATTAGGTGTGCATAATTATTAGGCAACTTCCTTTCCTTTGGCAAAATGGGTCAAAAGAAGGACTTGACAGGCTCAGAAAAGTCAAAAATAGTGAGATATCTTGCAGAGGGATGCAGCACTCTTAAAATTGCAAAGCTTCTGAAGCGTGATCATCGAACAATCAAGCGTTTCATTTAAAATAGTCAACAGGGTCGCAAGAAGCGTGTGGAAAAACCAAGGAGCAAAATAACTGCCCATGAACTGAGAAAAGTAAAGCGTGCAGCTGCCAAGATTAGAGTTGAGCGAACACCTGGATGTTCGGGTTCGAGAAGTTCGGCCGAACTTCCCGTAAATGTTCGGGTTCGGGATCCGAACCCGAACCGAACTTCGTCCCGAACCCGAACCCCATTGAAGTCAATGGGGACCCGAACTTTTGGGCACTAAAAAGGCTGTAAAACAGCCCAGGAAAGAGCTAGAGGGCTGCAAAAGGCAGCAACATGTAGGTAAATCCCCTGCAAACAAATGTGGATAGGGAAATGAATTAAAATTAAAATTAAAAAAATAAAAATGAACCAATATCAATTGAACAGAGGTCCCATAGCAGAGAATCTGGCTTCACGTCAGCAGAGAATCAGTCTCTTCATGCCATAGCAAAGAATCTGGCTTCATGTCAGCAGAGAATCAGTCTCTTCATGCCATAGCAGAGAATCTGGCTTCATGTCAGCGCAGAATCAGTCTTCATGTCATAGCAGAGAATCAGGCTTCACGTCACCCACCACTGGAACAGGCCACTGTCACACATTTAGGCCCAGGCACCCAGGCAGAGGAGAGGTCCCGTAACAGAGAATCTGGCCTTATGTCAGCGCAGAATCTGTCTTCATGTCATAGCAGAGAATCAGGCTTCACGTCACCCACCACTGGAACAGGCCACTGTCACACATTTAGGCCCAGGCACCCAGGCAGAGGAGAGAGGTCCCGTAACAGAGAGTCTGGCCTTATGTCAGCGCAGAATCTGTCTTCATGTCATAGCAGAGAATCAGGCTTCACGTCACCCACCACTGGAACAGGCCACTGTCACACATTTAGGCCCCGGCACCCAGGCAGAGGAGAGAGGTCCCGTAACAGAGAATCTGGCCTTATGTCAGCGCAGAATCTGTATTCATGTCATAGCAGAGAATCAGGCTTCACGTCACCCACCACTGGAACAGGCCACTGTCACACATTTAGGCCCCGGCACCCAGGCAGAGGAGAGGTCCCGTAACAGAGAATCTGGCCTTATGTCAGCGCAGAATCTGTCTTCATGTCATAGCAGAGAATCAGGCTTCACGTCACCCACCACTGGAACAGGCCACTGTCACACATTTAGGCCCAGGCACCCAGGCAGAGGAGAGAGGTCCCGTAACAGAGAATCTGGCCTTATGTCAGCGCAGAATCTGTCTTCATGTCATAGCAGAGAATCAGGCTTCACGTCACCCACCACTGGAACAGGCCACTGTCACACATTTAGGCCCCGGCACCCAGACAGAGGAGAGGTTCATTCAACTTTGGGTTGCCCCGCAATATAATGGTAAAATGAAATTAAAAATAGTATTGAATGAGGAAGTGCCCTGGAGTAGAATAATATATTGTTAAGGGGAGGTAGTTAATATCTAATCTGCACAAGGGATGGACAGGTCCTGTGGGATCCATGCCTGGTTCATTTTTATGAACGTCAGCTTGTCCACATTGGCTGTAGACAGGCGTTTGTCTGTAATGACGCCCCCTGCCGTGCTGAATACACGTTCAGACAAAACGCTGGCCGCCGGGCAGGCCAGCACCTCCAAGGCATAAAAGGCTAGCTCTGGCCACGTGGACAATTTGGAGACCCAGAAGTTGAATGGGGCCGAACCATCAGTCAGTACGTGGAGGGGTGTGCACAGGTACTGTTCCACCATGTTAGTGAAATGTTGCCTCCTGCTAACACGTTCCGTATCAGGTGGTGGTGCACTTAGCTGTGGCGTGTTGACAAAACTTTTCCACATCTCTGCCATGCTAACCCTGCCCTCAGAGGAGCTGGGCGTGACACAGCTGCGTTGGTGACCTCTTGCTCCTCCTCTGCCTTCGCCTTGGGCTTCCACTGGTTCCCCTGTGACATTTGGGAATGCTCTCAGTAGCGCGTCTACCAACGTGCGCTTGTACTCGCGCATCTTCCTATCACGCTCCAGTGTAGGAAGTAAGGTGGGCACATTGTCTTTGTACCGGGGATCCAGCAGGGTGGCAACCCAGTAGTCCGCACACGTTAAAATGTGGGCAACTCTGCTGTCGTTGCGCAGGCACTGCAGCATGTAGTCGCTCATGTGTGCCAGGCTGCCCAGAGGTAAGGACAAGCTGTCCTCTGTGGGAGGCGAATCGTCATCGTCCTGTGTTTCCCCCCAGCCACGCACCAGTGATGGGCCCGAGCTGCTTTGGGTGCCACCCCGCTGTGAACATGCTTCATCCTCATCCTCCTCCACCTCCTCCTCATCCTCGTCCTCCTCGTCCTCCAGTAGTGGGCCCTGTCTGGCCACATTTGTACCTGGCCTCTGGTGTTGCAAAAAACCTCCCTCTGAGTCACTTTGAAGAGACTGGCCTGAAAGTGCTCAAAATGACCCCTCTTCCTCCTCTTCCTCCTGGGCCACCTCCTCTTCCATCATCGCCCTAAGTGTTTTCTCAAGGAGACATAGAAGTGGTATTGTAACGCTGATAACGGCGTCATCGCCACTGGCCATGTTGGTGGAGTACTCGAAACAGCGCAACAGGGCACACAGGTCTCGCATGGAGGCCCAGTCATTGGTGGTGAAGTGGGTCTGATCCACAGTGCGACTGACCCGTGCGTGCTGCAGCTGAAACTCCACTATGGCCTGCTGCTGCTCGCACAGTCTGTCCAGCATATGCAAGGTGGAGTTCCACCTGGTGGGGACGTCGCATATGAGGCGGTGAGCGGGAAGGCCGAAGTTACGCTGTAGCGCAGACAGGCGAGCAGCGGCAGGGTGTGAACGCCGGAAGCGCGAACAGACGGCCCGCACTTTATGCAGCAGCTCTGACATGTCGGGGTAGTTGCGAATGAACTTCTGAACCACCAAATTCAGCACATGCGCCAGGCAAGGGATGTGCGTCAAACCGGCTAGTCCCAGAGCTGCAACGAGATTTCGCCCATTATCGCACACCACCAGGCCGGGCTTGAGGCTCACCGCCAGCAACCACTCGTCGGTCTGTTGTTCTATACCCCGCCACAACTCCTGTGCGGTGTGGGGCCTGTCCCCCAAACATATGAGTTTCAGAATTACCCCGTGCTGTGCTGAAGTTGGTGGTGAAGGTGTGTGGCTGACTGGATGAGCAGGTGGAAGAAGAGGAGGAGGAAGCTGAGTAGGAGGAGGAGGAGACAGGAGGCAAAGAATGTTGCCCTGCGATCCTTGGCGGCGGAAGGACGTGCGCCAAACAGCTCTCCGCCTGGGGCCCAGCCGCCACTACATTTACCCAGTGTGCAGTTAGGGAGATATAGCGTCCCTGGCCGTGCTTACTGGTCCACGTATCTGTGGTTAGGTGGACCTTGCCACAGATGGCGTTGCGCAGTGCACACTTGATTTTATCGGACACTTGTTTGTGCAGGGAAGGCACGGCTCTCTTGGAGAAGTAGTGGCGGCTGGGAACAACATACTGTGGGACAGCAAGTGACATGAGCTGTTTGAAGCTGTGTGTGTCCACCAGCCTAAATGACAGCATTTCATAGGCCAGTAGTTTAGAAATGCTGGCATTCAGGGCCAGGGATCGAGGGTGGCTAGGTGGGAATTTACGCTTTCTCTCAAATGTTTGTGAGATGGAGAGCTGAACGCTGCCGTGTGACATGGTTAAGATGCTTGGTGACGCAGGTGGTGGTGTTGGTGGTACATCCCATGTTTGCTGGGCGGCAGGTGCCAACATTCCTCTAGAGGCCAAGGCGGCGGCAGCAGCAGAATAGGCCGAGGCGGCAGCAGCAGATGAGGAAGCAGGGGGAGCCTGAGTGACTTCTTTGTTTTTAAGGTGTTTACTCCACTGCAGTTCATGCTTTGCATGCAGGTGCCTGGTCATGCAGGTTGTGCTAAGGTTCAGAACGTTAATGCCTCGCTTCAGGCTCTGATGGCACAGCGTGCAAACCACTCGGGTCTTGTCGTCAGCACATTGTTTGAAGAAGTGCCATGCCAGGGAACTCCTTGAAGCTGCCTTTGGGGTGCTCGGTCCCAGATGGCGGCGGTCAGTAGCAGGCGGAGTCTCTTGGCGGCGGGTGTTCTGATTTTGCCCACTGCTCCCTCTTTTGCTACGCTGTTGGCTCGGTCTCACCACTGCCTCTTCCTCCGAACTGTGAAAGTCAGTGGCACGACCTTCATTCCATGTGGGGTCTAGGACCTCATCGTCCCCTGCATCGTCTTCCACCCAGTCTTGATCCCTGACCTCCTGTTCAGTCTGCACACTGCAGAAAGACGCAGCAGTTGGCACCTGTGTTTCGTCATCATCAGAGACGTGCTGAGGTGGTATTCCCATGTCCTCATCATCAGGAAAAATAAGTGGTTGTGCGTTAGTGCATTCTATCTCTTCCACCCCTGGGGAAGGGCTAGGTGGATGCCCTTGGGAAACCCTGGCAGCAGAGTCTTCAAACAGCATAAGAGACTGCTTCATAACTTGAGGCTCAGACAGTTTCCCTGATATGCATGGGGGTGATGTGACAGACCGATGGGCTTGGTTTTCATGCGCCATCTGTGCGCTTTCTGCAGAAGACTGGGTGGGAGATAATGTGAACGTGCTGGATCCACTGTCGGCCACCCAATTGACTAATGCCTGTACCTGCTCAGGCCTTACCATCCTTAGAACGGCATTGGGCCCCACCAAATATCGCTGTAAATTCTTCTGGCTACTGGGACCTGAGGTAGTTGGTTCACTAGGACGTGTGGCTGTGGCAGAAAGGCCACGTCCTCTCCCAGCACCAGAGGGTCCACTAACACCACCACGACCATGTCCACGTCCGCGTCCCTTATTAGATGTTTTCCTCATTGTTCCCGTTCACCACAATTTTGAGAATGGCAAATTTGGGAATGCTTTTTCAACCCAGAACAAAAAGTCTGCTTTTACGGTCACTACAAATAACTTGACCAGCTAAAACTGTGCAGATTTGGTTGAATAGAGATGTGAGACCTGTTTTTTTTTTGCGCTGTGTGACAGTTATAGGTTTAATCACAGAATGACACTTCTATCAGCACGCTAGCGTGTGTCTTAGGTTTTTCTGAATGACACTATCAATACCTTCAATGTAAGATTTTCTTTTTGGGATAGATTTCAAGTAGGCCTCAAATACCACAAACTAGTTATTTTGAGAATGGCAAATTTGGGAATGCTTTTTCAACCCAGAACAAAAAGTCTACTTTTACGGTCACTACAAATAACTTGACCAGCTAAAACTGTGCAGATTTGGTTGAATAGAGATGTGAGACCTGTTTTTTTTTGCGCTGTGTGACAGTTATAGGTTTAATCACAGAATGACACTTCTATCAGCACGCTAGCGTGTGTCTTAGGTTTTTCTGAATGACACTATCAATACCTTCAATGTAAGATTTTCTTTTTGGGATAGATTTCAAGTAGGCCTCAAATACCACAAACTAGTTATTTTCAGAATGGCAAATTTGGGAATGCTTTTTCAACCCAGAACAAAAAGTCTGCTTTTACGGTCACTACAAATAACTTGACCAGCTAAAACTGTGCAGATTTGGTTGAATAGAGATGTGAGACCTGTTTTTTTTTGCGCTGGGTGACAGTTATAGGTTTAATCACAGAATGACACTTCTATCAGCACGCTAGCGTGTGTCTTAGGTTTTTCTGAATGACACTATTAATACCTTCAATGTAAGATTTTCTTTTTGGGATAGATTTCAAGTAGGCCTCAAATACCACAAACTAGTTATTTTGAGAATGGCAAATTTGGGAATGCTTTTTCAACCCAGAACAAAAAGTCTGCTTTTACGGTCACTACAAATAACTTGACCAGCTAAAACTGTGCAGATTTGGTTGAATAGAGATGTGAGACCTGTTTTTTTTTGCGCTGTGTGACAGTTATAGGTTTAATCACAGAATGACACTTCTATCAGCACGCTAGCGTGTGTCTTAGGTTTTTCTGAATGACACTATCAATACCTTCAATGTAAGATTTTCTTTTTGGGATAGATTTCAAGTAGGCCTCAAATACCACAAACTAGTTATTTTCAGAATGGCAAATTTGGGAATGCTTTTTCAACCCAGAACAAAAAGTCTGCTTTTACGGTCACTACAAATAACTTGACCAGCTAAAACTGTGCAGATTTGGTTGAATAGAGATGTGAGACCTGTTTTTTTTTGCGCTGTGTGACAGTTATAGGTTTAATCACAGAATGACACTTCTATCAGCACGCTAGCGTGTGTCTTAGGTTTTTCTGAATGACACTATCAATACCTTCAATGTAAGATTTTCTTTTTGGGATAGATTTCAAGTAGGCCTCAAATACCACAAACTAGTTATTTTCAGAATGGCAAATTTGGGAATGCTTTTTCAACCCAGAACAAAAAGTCTGCTTTTACGGTCACTACAAATAACTTGACCAGCTAAAACTGTGCAGATTTGGTTGAATAGAGATGTGAGACCTGTTTTTTTTTGCGCTGTGTGACAGTTATAGGTTTAATCACAGAATGACACTTCTATCAGCACGCTAGCGTGTGTCTTAGGTTTTTCTGAATGACACTATCAATACCTTCAATGTAAGATTTTCTTTTTGGGATAGATTTCAAGTAGGCCTCAAATACCACAAACTAGTTATTTTCAGAATGGCAAATTTGGGAATGCTTTTTCAACCCAGAACAAAAAGTCTGCTTTTACGGTCACTACAAATAACTTGACCAGCTAAAACTGTGCAGATTTGGTTGAATAGAGATGTGAGACCTGTTTTTTTTTTGCGCTGTGTGACAGTTATAGGTTTAATCACAGAATGACACTTCTATCAGCACGCTAGCGTGTGTCTTAGGTTTTTCTGAATGACACTATCAATACCTTCAATGTAAGATTTTCTTTTTGGTATAGATTTCAAGTAGGCCTCAAATACCACAAACTAGTTATTTTCAGAATGGCAAATTTGGGAATGCTTTTTCAACCCAGAACAAAAAGTCTGCTTTTACGGTCACTACAAATAACTTAACCAGCTAAAACTGTGCAGATTTGGTTGAATAGAGATGTGAGACCTGTTTTTTTTTGCGCTGTGTGACAGTTATAGGTTTAATCACAGAATGACACTTCTATCAGCACGCTAGCGTGTGTCTTAGGTTTTTCTGAATGACACTATCAATACCTTCAATGTAAGATTTTCTTATTGGGATAGATTTCAAGTAGGCCTCAAATACCACAAACTAGTTATTTTCAGAATGGCAAATTTGGGAATGCTTTTTCAACCCAGAACAAAAAGTCTGCTTTTACGGTCACTACAAATAACTTGACCAGCTAAAACTGTGCAGATTTGGTTGAATAGAGATGTGAGACCGGTTTTTTTTTGCGCTGTGTGACAGTTATAGGTTTAATCACAGAATGACACTTCTATCAGCACGCTAGTGTGTGTCTTAGGTTTTTCTGAATGACACTATCAATACCTTTAATGTAAGATTTTCTTTTTGGGATAGATTTCAAGTAGGCCTCAAATACCACAAACTAGTTATTTTCAGAATGGCAAATTTGGGAATGCTTTTTCAACCCAGAACAAAAAGTCTGCTTTTACGGTCACTACAAATAACTTGACCAGCTAAAACTGTGCAGATTTGGTTGAATAGAGATGTGAGACCTGTTTTTTTTTTGCGCTGTGTGACAGTTATAGGTTTAATCACAGAATGACACTTCTATCAGCACGCTAGCGTGTGTCTTAGGTTTTTCTGAATGACACTATCAATACCTTCAATGTAAGATTTTCTTTTTGGGATAGATTTCAAGTAGGCCTCAAATACCACAAACTAGTTATTTTCAGAATGGCAAATTTGGGAATGCTTTTTCAACCCAGAACAAAAAGTCTGCTTTTACGGTCACTACAAATAACTTGACCAGCTAAAAGTGTGCAGATTTGGTTGAATAGAGATGTGAGACCTGTTTTTTTTTGCGCTGTGTGACAGTTATAGGTTTAATCACAGAATGACACTTCTATCAGCACGCTAGCGTGTGTCTTAGGTTTTTCTGAATGACACTATCAATACCTTCAATGTAAGATTTTCTTTTTGGGATAGATTTCAAGTAGGCCTCAAATACCACAAACTAGTTATTTTCAGAATGGCAAATTTGGGAATGCTTTTTCAACCCAGAACAAAAAGTCTGCTTTTACGGTCACTACAAATAACTTGACCAGCTAAAACTGTGCAGATTTGGTTGAATAGAGATGTGAGACCTGTTTTTTTTTGCGCTGTGTGACAGTTATAGGTTTAATCACAGAATGACACTTCTATCAGCACGCTAGCGTGTGTCTTAGGTTTTTCTGAATGACACTATCAATACCTTCAATGTAAGATTTTCTTTTTGGGATAGATTTCAAGTAGGCCTCAAATACCACAAACTAGTTATTTTCAGAATGGCAAATTTGGAAATGCTTTTTCAACCCAGAACAAAAAGTCTGCTTTTACGGTCACTACAAATAACTTGACCAGCTAAAACTGTGCATATTTGGTTGAATAGAAATGTCAGGTCTATTTTTTAGGCGCTGGGTGACAGGCTCAACTTGCCCCTGATGTAATATATGGCCAAAAAATAACCACACTGTTGATGGTTAAATGCACTTGGGTGACACAGGCTCAGCCTGCAGCTGATGTAGTATATGGCCAAAAAATAATCAGACTGTTGATGGTTAAATGCACTTGGGTGACACAGGCTCAGCCTGCAGCTGATGTAGTATATGGCCAAAAAATAACCAGACTGTTGATGGTTAAATGCACTTCGGTGACACAGGCTCAGCCTGCAGCTGATGTAGGATATAGCACAAAATAACTACACTATCGATGGTTAAATACACTTGGTGATAGCTCGTGCTGGCGCACCACAAGTCACAAAATGGCCGCCGATCACCCCAGAAAAAAAGTGATCTAAAAACGCTCTGGGCAGCCTCAAAAAAGTGAGCAAGTCAATAATAGCACTTCAATGATCCACAGCTGCAGATCGATCACAGAATGAAGTCTTTTGGAGGAGTTAATCTGCCTAATCTCGCCCTAACGTCGCAGCTGCAACCTCTCCCTATACTGATCATAGCAGACTGATGTGCGGCGCTACGTGACTGCAGCTTAAATAGAGGCTGGGTCACATGGTGCACTGGCCAATCACAGCCATGCCAATAGTAGGCATGGCTGTGATGGCCTCTTGGGCCAAGTAGTATGACGCTTGTTGATTGGCTGCTTTGCAGCCTTTCAAAAAGCGCCAAGAAAGCGCCGAACACCGAACTCGAACCCGGACTTTTACGAAAATGTTCGGGTTCGGGTCCGTGTCACGGACACCCCAAAATTCGGTACGAACCCGAACTATACAGTTCGGGTTCGCTCATCCCTAGCCAAGATGCCACTTGCCACCAGTTTGGCCATATTTCAGAGCTGCAACATCACTGGAGTGCCCAAAAGCACAAGGTGTGCAATACTCAGAGACATGGCCAACGTAAGAAAGGCTGAAAGACGACCACCACTGAACAAGACACACAAGCTGAAACGTCAAGACTGGGCCAAGAAATATCTCAAGACTGATTTTTCTAAGGTTTTATGGACTGATGAAATGAGAGTGAGTCTTGATGGGCCAGATGGATGGGCCCGTGGCTGGATTGGTAAAGGGCAGAGAGCTCCAGTCCGACTCAGACGCCAGCAAGGTGGAGGTGGAGTACTGGTTTGGGCTGGTATCATCAAAGATGAGCTTGTGGGGCCTTTTCGGGTTGAGGATGTAGTCAAGCTCAACTCCCAGTCCTAATGCCAGTTTCTGGAAGACACCTTCTTCAAGCAGTGGTACAGGAAGAAGTCTTCATCCTTCAAGAAAAACATGATTTTCATGCAGGACAATGCTCCATCACACGCGTCCAAGTACTCCACAGCGTGGCTGGCAAGAAAGGGTATAAAAG
The DNA here is from genome assembly GCF_905171765.1 of Bufo bufo. NCBI lineage: Eukaryota > Metazoa > Chordata > Amphibia > Anura > Bufonidae > Bufo > Bufo bufo. Next base: position 598,847,365 of record NC_053389.1, on the reverse strand, counting down.
AAGAAAATCTAATGACATGGCCTACTTGTTCACCTGATCTGAACCCCATTGAGAACCTGTGGTCCATCATCAAATGTGAGATTTACAAGGAGGGAAAACAGTACACCTCTCTGAACAGGGTCTGGGAGGCTGTGGATGCTGCTGCACGCAATGTTGATGGTGAACAGATCAAAACACTGACAGAATCCATGGATGGCAGGCTTTTGAGTGTCCTTGCAAAGAAATGTGGCTATATTGGTCACTGATTTGTTTTTGAATGTCAGAAATGTATATTTGTGAATGTTGAGATGTTATATTGGTTTCACTGGTAAAAATAAATAATTGAAATTGGTATATATTTGTTTTTTGTTAAGTTGCACAGTAATAGTCACCTGCACACACAGATATCCCCCTAAAATAGCTAAAACTAAAAACAAACTAAAAACTACTTCCAAAAATATTCAGCTTTGATATTAATGAGTTTTTTGGGTTCATTGAGAACATGGTTGTTGTTCAATAATAAAATTAATCCTCAAAAATACAACTTGCCTAATAATTCTGCACTCCCTGTATTATGTGGCTGAGGAAGCCAAGATGAGTTCATGGCAAGTTCAGTCTACATAAACGGACATTCTATTAAAAGTTATTGCTAAAGATATGAGACCATCTGTAAGGAGTATGCCAACTCCCTAAAACATGTCTGTCTGGAGGGAACAAGGTTACTTGATAAGGAACTCATATACTTGGGGCACACCTGCTATAAGAGGTTCAATTTATATATTCATAATTATATTATATATATCTTTGCATGGTATATTTAGTTTACAACATATGTTAATCAATAATTCATATAATGTGTTATCTATGTGTAACAATGTATCGATTTATATATATGTTATACCATGTATTTACCATTTAGAAGGTACATAAACAAAGTAAGTTTAAGTTAATTGGGTTTCTGGGAGAAGTAAATGCCATTTCAAAATAATAGTTATTCATGGACGTAGATAAGTGAAATGTACAAGTTCCAATGCCAAGCATCAAAGCCGCTATATAAAACTTTCACCAAGTCAACCTATATTTCAAAAAGATAGGAGAAGACAGTCAACTCCAACAAGTCCAGGATATAGGTAATTAAAAGTGTCAGGAAAAGACCTTCCTCAATGATTTATATGGAAAGGTCAACGAGGTCCTGTAAACATATTATTATATATTTAATTTTAATGCTTAAAAGTTGGGATGTTCACCTACAGTACCGCAGTGCCATCTGGAAGCAGATGGGCAACATTATATTATTTCATTATTTGTCCTATACCATATTAGGAGTTGAGATAACGTCATGAGGTTATTAGCATGCGAATACACCCACCCTACCTGATTGGGAATCCATAATCTAAAGGGGATGATTCTTAGATAAGGGGGGAATAATTACTCGTGTGCGGGGTAGCATAAAAAGTTAGCAAGAAAAAAAAAAGAGCTAGAGAAGAAGATCCATATATCCATTGATCCATCCATTCATTCAATCAAGAAGAAAAACTTTACCAGAAGAAACTTGGATTATTCTTTTTGGATTACTAGGAAAGTTCTTCAGAACTGGTCCCATCTGAACTCTGTCTACCTTTGACCCGGTAACGTATATTTTGTTTACTACTCGTGATATTAATAAGATATTTCTCTCGGTATATAGCCAAGAGTTCCCATATTGTGGGAATATATAGTGTTAGGTGCCTCCATAATGCTGATTATTCTCTTAACAAAGATGCATATTGTTAATGGAAGATCTGACATTATTTGAAAAGAGGACTAACCCTTTGGAAAGTTATTTTCCCTAGTCTGATTGCCGAGTTGAATATTTTATCATATTAATATCATATATTTTTGATTGGTCATAGGAAAACAGAGTCAAGGGACAACAGTTATTTTCCTGTAAATCCGTATTTTATTGTTATAGCCTGTTTGATAACAGAAGATCCTTAGTTTTTCTTGGTACATGAGCCCGTTTGTTAAAAGTATGACACTGGTTGTCATGAATCAATAAATCATACTGTGCTGATCAGATAGGGGTGTGTTAACACCACCGTGTGGTACATTTCGGATGTTACGTTGTAACTTCATCATTTGTTTTGCAGTTGTATTGTTTTTATATTCTTTGTTTTTATAATAAACAAATATATTTTTGCACATACAATTGTTCCTTTGTTTCACTGCTTGCACAAATCAAATTAAGATACTTGATAAAAAGAACTTAGAGGCGTTTTTTATGTCCGCCTGAAGGATAATATATATTTATATTTTTTTATCCTCTCTTTTATGTGAAGATTCTTTTTCATATAGAAGATATATGACAGATCTCAATCACAAAGAAAGAGATCTCAAATGCTGGCTTATTGATTGTGTACCAATGCCCAGGAGGGGGGCAATAGGGTTTCATTATTAAAGAAAAAAGAAATATGGTGGATATATACCCTTAATTCTTTAAGACCACATGGCCTTAATGCAGACTTTAATTTAGGATAGGTATTTGGAGGGCAGCTTGCCCGGTCTAATTGTATGTGCGTTTATGTCTTTATCCTAGGGTTAGGTTGTAATGTAACTATTGTATTACAATATATGGAGGATATATGTATAATTACCTTTTCTCTCTTTCCCTTTCTATTCGGACATATAGATTGTGGTGGTGAAGGACCAGGGACCTGTGTATGATTCAACAATTGGTACCTCACGGTAACTTTTGTTGGCGCAGGTGATCCTATTAGCAACAGCGTGTTTTATGTGTGAATAGTATGATATCGCCATGGTTTGAATGGTATTTACACAGGTGGGGACGCTATGTCATAGTTGTGCTTCGCCTGTGTTTTACCTCTTCCAAGATGGCGACTGTGGAGGAATGCTGAATACTGCGCATGCGCATGGTCATTATGACGGTGCTATATGATACTGATATGATGCGCCGCCTGGAGCATGCGCACTGGAGGATCGGAGATGCCGTGTATAGTGGTCAATCTGCAATGGGGTTGTGTAAGTTGCCTTGGCGTGTGCTTTCACCTACGCCCACCATTATGTGTTCCGGTTTTTTCCACACACAAATGAACTGGAATAAATGTTTTTAGCCATTTAAGGAGGGGTAATTTTGTAGCACTTTATGTACACATTGATTTTGTACCAATTATGTATTGACATTTACTGTATTGCTCTTTCTACATGATGTTATGAATTTGTTACTGTCACGAGTTGGAGGTCCCAGGAGAGACCACCGCGTCGTCAAGCAATAAACGGAAATCAGGTACAGACACATAAGAGTTTATTGCACAAACAAAAACATGAAAGTCAGCACAGAGAAAACATGAGCTCTATGTACCGTCAGCACAGTGGGAGAAAACCCCCACTGCGCCACTGTCTAGTAATACTCCAGAGGGGCATGACTAAGCAACTCCTGGTTTTCACTAGAGCCCTAGATGGTAGGGTTAGACTTAGCCGCAGGAAGTTGCCAGGGTCCACTCTGGAGCGTGACCTAGACAGTGACAGCAGGAGCGAATGGACAACAGGTACCAGAAGGTACCGACGGCACATAGGCATACATAACATACAGGTAAATACAAAACAGGGCAAATAATAACACAAGCAGGAGTTCATGCAAGGGAGCAGGAGTGGCAATGAGCAGAGAAGGACTTGCTCCACCAGTAGTAAACTGCATGGCCTTGTCATGCCACTCTGCTGCAAAGGCTAGCTGAACACAGACATATGAATACAAAACAGGGGAACTAATAATACGAGCAGGAGTTCACACAAGGGAGCAGGAGTGGCAATGAGCAGAGAAGGACTTGCTCCACCAGTAGTAATCTGCATGGCCTTGTCATGCCACTCTGCTACAAAGGCTTGCTGAACACAGACATCAGAATAAACACAAAGTAACTAAAACATAACTGGTAGAACAGAAAGACAGGAAAAAGGACGCAAATGAACAAGTAGGGAAACTCACAGAGCACAGACAGACACAGATCCCATGGGTCAGCAGCATGGGAGAGAGTACAAACCAGGAACAGGACAGACAACACACACCAGGAGAGCTGACCCAGAACTGAGGAAACCTCAGCCTTATATACAGGTTCCATGGGTGCAGCAGAGAGACCACACCCATGGAGCAGACAGAGGATTAACTCTTAATAGGCACACAGGGGAGTTAACCCATAAAGAACCACAAATACACAGAAACAGAACTTCAGCGAGGAGCGCCGAACGAGCAAGGACGGAAGGTCACAGCCAGAGGTAACGACTGTGACAGTTACACAAGATTCTTTGAAACAATTGTAATATTTGGATGTATTTATTATTGCACATGCCAGCATGGGTTAATTGCTGGTTAATTTGTAAACACCTTTTTTTGATGTGATGATGTCACTTCCTCTCACTATATATGCTCACTTTGGAAAGTTTACATTGCTTGAGAAAGGCTTCAGGTTGGAGCCGAAATGTCGCGTCACCTATGGGTGAATAAAGATATCATTTTTTACTGCTACTTTGGAGTGCTGCTCTATTTTTATTTTTTCACTATATATATACACTCACCTAAAGAATTATTAGGAACACCATACTAATACGGTGTTGGACCCCTTTTGCCTTCAGAACTGCCTTAATTCTACGTGGCATTGATTCAACAAAGTGCTGATAGCATTCTTTAGAAATGTTGGCCCATATTGATAGGATAGCATCTTGCAGTTGATGGAGATTTGAGGGATGCACATCCAGGGCACGAAGCTCCCGTTCCACCACATCCCAAAGATGCTCCATTGGGTTGAGATCTGGTGACTGTGGGGACCATTTTAGTACAGTGAACTCATTGTCATGTTCAAGAAACCAATTTGAAATGATTCGAGCTTTGTGACATGGAGCATTATCCTGCTGGAAGTAGCCATCAGAGGATGGATACATGTTCTCATTCTGTTTATGCCAAATTCGGACTCTACCATTTGAATGTCTCAACAGAAATCGAGACTCATCAGACCAGGCAACATTTTTCCAGTCTTCAACAGTCCAATTTTGGTGAGCTCGTGCAAATTGTAGCCTCTTTTTCCTATTTGTAGTGGAGATGAGTGGTACCCGGTGGGGTCTTCTGCTGTTGTAGCCCATCCACCTCAAGGTTGTGCGTGTTGTGGCTTCACAAATGCTTTGCTGCATACCTCAGTTGTAACGAGTGGTTATTTCAGTCAACGTTGCTCTTCTATCAGCTTAAATCAGTCGGCCCATTTTCCTCTGACCTCTAGCATCCAGAAGGCATTTTTGCCCACAGGACTGCCGCATACTGGATGTTTTTCCCTTTTCACACCATTCTTTGTAAACCCTAGAAATGGTTGTGCGTGAAAATCCCAGTAACTGAGCAGATTGTGAAATACTCAGACCGGCCCGTCTGGCACCAACAACCATGCCACGCTCAAAATTGCTTAAATCACCTTTCTTTCCCATTCTGACATTCAGTTTGGAGTTCAGGAGATTGTCTTGACCAGGACCCCATCCCTAAATGTATTGAAGCAACTGCCATGTGATTGGTTGACTAGATAATTGCATTAATGAGAAATAGAAAAGGTGTTCCTAATAATTCTTTAGGTGAGTGTATGTATGTATATATATACACTCACCTAAAGAATTATTAGGAACACCTTTTCTACTTCTCATTAATGCAATTATCTAGTCAACCAATCACATGGCAGTTGCTTCAATGCATTTAGGGATGGGGTCCTGGTCAAGACAATCTCCTGAACTCCAAACTGAATGTCAGAATGGGAAAGAAAGGTGATTTAAGCAATTTTGAGCGTGGCATGGTTGTTGGTGCCAGACGGGCCGGTTTGAGTATTTCACAATCTGCTCAGTTACTGGGATTTTCACGCACAACCATTTCTAGGGTTTACAAAGAATGGTGTGAAAAGGGAAAAACATCCAGTATGCGGCAGTCCTGTGGGCAAAAATGCCTTCTGGATGCTAGAGGTCAGAGGAGAATGGGCCGACTGATTTAAGCTGAAGGAAGAGCAACGTTGACTGAAATAACTACTCGTTACAACTGAGGTATGCAGCAAAGCATTTGTGAAGCCACAACACGCACAACCTTGAGGTGGATGGGCTACAACAGCAGAAGACCCCACCGGGTACCACTCATCTCCACTACAAATAGGAAAAAGAGGCTACAATTTGCACGAGCTCACCAAAATTGGACTGTTGAAGACTGGAAAAATGTTGCCTGGTCTGATGAGTCTCGATTTCTGTTGAGACATTCAAATGGTAGAGTCCGAATTTGGCGTAAACAGAATGAGAACATACTTCCAGCAGGATAATGCTCCATGTCACAAAGCTCGAATCATTTCAAATTGGTTTCTTGAACATGACAATGAGTCCACTGTACTAAAATGGTCCCCACAGTCACCAGATCTCAACCCAATGGAGCATCTTTGGGATGTGGTGGAACGGGAGCTTCATGCCCTGGATGTGCATCCCTCAAATCTCCATCAACTGCAAGATGCTATCCTATCAATATGGGCCAACATTTCTAAAGAATGCTATCAGCACCTTGTTGAATCAATGCCACGTAGAATAAAGGCAGTTAGTTATGGTGTTCCTAATAATTCTTTAGGTGAGTGTATATACGGATGTAGCAGGGTTAACACACATGCATTATGAGACATGTTATCTAAACTAAATGCATTAAGCAATTGCTTTTCAATGGCTTTTGTTTCAAGATAACGAAATGAGTTACGAAATTTGAGTTAAGAGTGTGTGTGTTACCCCTGCTTCATCTGTATATAGTGTATAACTCTCATGATGATTTACTCTGCAATGAAAAGTATAGTGCAGGGGTGGACTGGAGATTCAAAGTGGAAAAAAAATTTACTTCACACTGTCTAAATTGGCCACCACAATTAGGAAGGGTCAGAATATGTCAGCCTTAGTCACATTGGTGATCGGTGGAACAAATGCAAATATAACACTTTTAGACAATAGGACAGAGCTCCTCAACCCTTATATGCAGTTGTATAGTCAAATATGGTGAACCATTTTTTTAAGGCTTTAATTTTAAAGACAAATCACTGCAGAAAATGCACCAAAATGATACGCAAATGACAATACTAGCTAATTCCTCGAGCCGATGTTAAAAGCTGAGAACTTTGCCAATATCTTCCAGTCAGGAACATATCAGAGCCCCTCATGCACCACGCCACGGTGTCTCAGCACGCATGGGGTCCTACCACTAAAACGCCTGTGGTGTGTGAACAGGGTCTGAACAATGCTAGAAATTAACTCACAGCCAGGCTCTCACATGCCTACATAGTGATATCACGAATGCATTGTGAGGTAAAATAAAGCTGTGAGCCGCACCCACAACAGACCATGTGACACAGAAGCTACCAGGTGCAAAAGAATGTTACCAACAAAATGAATGGTAGGTAATGGTAGGACCCCATGCGTGCTGAGACACCATGACGTGTCCGATATGTTCCTGACTGGAAGATATTGGCAAAGTTCTCAGCTTTTAACATCGGCTTGAGGAATTAGCTAGTATTGTCAGTTGCGTATCATTTTGGTGCATTTTCTGCAGTGATTTGTGTGTATATATATTTTTTCATCTGCACAATGTATAATTTTGTGTAAGATGTCCTTGTGATGCATGCGGTCTGCACCAGCATCCTCTATTGTACGCATTTTTTGCTGGGGATTGCTGTTGTCTGCGGACCGCATGTGGAGGAATTGCTCACCCGGTTATAGACGCGCTACAGTGTCTGGGTTTGGAGCATTTCCACCCGTTTAGGCCACTTTTTCTGTGAGTTTTTTGCTTTAATTTTAAAGCTCTAGAGTGATATTCCATTATTCATTTATACTTATTTATAGTCGGTATTGTACCACTTTTATCTAGAATGACCCCCATTTCTTAGCTCTATTGTTTGTATATATATCGGTGTGCAGCCATTTTGTTTTTTGTAATTATGTTTGCTTCATGGATATGCACCTGTGATTCTGAAGGTTTTAGTCAAAATTTTCTTGCAATATATTGGGGGTGACACCCCTTTTAGACTAGACACGCCCATCTACCTGGGACTTCTGAGCAGAGTACGTTTGTAGCTGCTTCCTACACTGCCCTGAATATTGTAGGCTTAAGTAAGTCCAAATTGAGGCAGTATATTTAGTGATAGGGACCCATCTGCGGAAGCCACCTTGACGCCTGGTAGGTGGGCCCGACACGTATGTGCGCTAAGAGCTTCCATTATTCATTTATACTCATTTATAGTCGGTATTGTACCACTTTTATCTAGAATGACCCCCATTTCTTAGCTCTATTTTTGTATATATAACGGTGTGCAGCCATTTTGTTTTTTGTAATTACGTTTGCTTCATGGATATGAACCTGTGATTCTGAAGGTTTTAGTCTAAATTTTCTTGCTATATATTATATATATATATATATATATATATATGTCCATATATCTATATTACAAAAATCAATATCTGTTTGCCTGTCTGTCCTCTGTAGGCATCCAAAGTCCAAACGTCTGAACTGTTGGACACCAAATTTGGCACATAGCTACATCAAATGTCTGGGAAGGTTTTAGACTAGATCTCAGCTCTCTAGGACGTACCATTCTTGAGATATTCCCCAAAAAATGCAAATATGGTACCATCACATGACCTGTATTAGCCAATAGAGGCTCACAGGTCTTTTACTCTTATCCCAACTGCATTGTCATATAACTCTTATTAGCCAATAGAAGCTGGAAGAAGCTTGACACTTACACAGTTTTAAACCAGGTTTCCATACCAACCATTTTTCTTCAGTGTTATAGGTCACTTTTAAGGGTGGTGTTGTGGAGGTCACTGTTAAGGGGATGGGGCGCTGTAGAGGTCACTGTTAAGGGGGCAGGGTGCTGTGGAGGTCACTGTGAAGGAGGTGGGGTGCTGTGGCAGTCACTGTTAAGGGGTGCAATGTTGCAGAGGTCACTGTTAAAGGGGGAGGTGACTGTTAAGGGGACGCCATTTGTGTCTGGAGGTACGATTAAAGTATTTTTTGATATTGCGGAATGCTGCCGAAGCCATCTTCTTTGCTACACGTATACGATTTGGCCTGATGGATCAAGGGCCTACGGTTAGGCTGCTGCATTGATATAGACGCATTATCCTGAGACCGCATAGTGCTGCTTCTACACTACTACTTGTTGTTAAGGGGATGGGTCACTGTTAAGGGAATTAAGGCATTGTGGAGGTCACTATTAAGGGGACAGGGTGCTGTGGAGGTCACTTTTAAGGGGGTTAGGTGATGTGAGGTCATTGTTATGGGAGTGGGACATTGTGAAAGTCGCTGTTAAGGGGGTGGGGTGCTGTGGAGGTCACTGTTAAGGCAGAGGGGCACTGTGGAGGTGACCCATGAGGGGGTGGGGCACTGTGAAAGTCACTTTTAGGCCCCTTTCACACGGGCGAGAATTCCCCGCGGGTGCAATGCATGAGGTGAACACATTGCACCCGCACAGAATCCGGACCCATTCACTTCAATGGGGTTGTGTACATGAGCAGTGATTTTAGCGCATCACTTTTGCGTTGCGTGAAAATCGCAGCAAGCTCTATATTGTGCGTTTTTCATGCAACGCAGACCCCATAGAAGTGAATGTGGCTGCGTGAAAATCGCAAGCATCCGCAAGCAAGTGCGGATGCGATGCGATTTTCACGCATAGTTGCTAGGAGACGATCAGGATGGGGACCCGATCTTTATCATTTTCCCTTATAACATGGTTATAAGGAAAAATAATAACATTCTTAATACAGAATGCTAAGTAAATTAGGGATGGAGGGGTTAAAAAAAAAAATATTAAACTCACCTCATCCACTTGTTCGGGCAGCCCGATTCATCTTCTTTGTTCTTCTTTGAGGACCTGGGAGGAAAAGGACTGTTGGTGATGTCACTGCGCTCATCACATGGTCCATCACCATGTGATGGACCATGTGATGAGCGCAGTGACGTCACCAAAGGTCCTTTTCTCCCAGGTTCTCAAAGAAGAAGAAAGAAGATGAGCGGAGCTGCGCAAACAAGAGGAAGAGGTGAGTTTAATTATTTATTTATTTTTTAACCCCTCCATTACACACCACAGTCCATGCCTGGATCATTTCCAGGTGCTTAACAGAAGGAAATTTGGTGTCAGAGCATCAAGTACATGTCCTAACATTGAAAGCCAGACACCATTGCCTTCATTTGCAGTGATTTTGTAAGCGAGAAACCTGGACTGCTAGGACTAGAACTGTATCATCTTTAGCAATGAATCCAGATTCTGTTTGAGATCTGACTATGGATCATATCAAGTATGGAGCCTCGTAGTGAGTGCTTCAGTCCTGCCTTTGCTGTGGAGCGACACATTGCCCCAACTGCTGATGTCACGCTCTGGGGAGCCATTGCATATGACAGTTGGTCACCCCTAATAGTGATATGAGGGACAATAACAGCTCAGTGATATGGGCAGGACATCAAGTGACCCTCTCCGTTGCCTCTTGTGGCAGGGCTTCCAACTGGCATTTCTCATTAAATCCTGTCCACATGCAGCAAGGGTTTCCCAGGACTGTCTCTGGCAGATTGCAGCACTTCGTTGCCTGGTCACCAGATTTTACAGCCAATCGAACACTTATGGGACCAGCTGCGATCAGCTTCAGTAACCTACGAGCATGCAGGATCTACAAGTCCAGGTGCAATCTGTGAACAAAAGTGCCGAAGGATACCATACGGAAACTGTATGCCTCCATGCCCAACAGCATCTGATCTTGTATCCAGCAGGGGACTAGAGCCTCTTTTCTATTGTACAGTTTTCTCCAATAAACATATCCTTTCGCTCTAATATTGTAATCACTTACATATATCATTATTACATTCACACTCTTTCTTGGTGTGTTATTTTTTTTTGTCAGTGAGTATATATCATATTACCAGACAGAGGATGCATCTTGTATAGGGATGAGTGAACCCGAACTGCAAAGTTCGGGCTTGCACTGAACTTTGCGAGTTCAAGTCCCGGTCCCGAACCCAGACTTTTTCACTGAAGTCCAGGTCCGGTTTCGGGTTGATTTTATTATTTTCTGTTATAACATAGTAGTGTACTGGCTTATGGTATCTTCTCTACAACTGAAATTGTAAGTAGCATTTTATGCACCAAAAGTTAAGTCTCTATTAGTCGAGTTACATTAGATCAGGACCTTTTTTGCCATTAGGCGCTGGAGATGCAGGGTCCAGGGAGCCGCATTGCTGGGGGCAGCACCACCAAGGTAATCACTTATGTTTTATTTTTTATTATTATTTTTTTACACTACCTCTGTGCCTGCTTGACTTTATGCAAAAACTGTGACAGAAATTTGAGTTAACCATGGTACATCTGTAGTGGAAAAAATGGTAAGCAACTTAGCAGGGCAAATTCAGTCTTATCGCCTTGGGCAGCATGAACTATATACACTGCCCTGCAGTCAATTTGTTTACCAATCTCTGACAAGTCTACAGCACAAAATTACTGCTGGTGATCACAGTTGCTGATCCTCTCCATTCGGCATGGTCCGGGGATGAAATGTACAACAACAAGCAATAGTTATGGCATATTCTTACAGGCATTGTAAGGGCACAGCCTGGGGTGAACCACCAATGAGGCTAGGTGAGGCGACTGCCTCAGGCGACAAGACCTAGAGACAAGTGGGGCAGTGGCAGGGATGTGGAAATATCTCTCTATATTAAACTGTATCACAGTATGCCTTAGGCTACTTTCACACTTTCAGTAGCCTTTTCCAGCAGGCTATTCAGGCGGGTGAACAACCTGCCGGATCCGTGCTACTGCAAGTCCACCGTGCCGCTGAAAGTCTGCTCCGGCTCCATTCACCAAACATGCCGAGAGGCGGCCGGACAAAAAAACGCAGCAAGCTGTCGTTTTATCCTGGCCGGAGCGGACTTCCCGCAGCATGGTGGACTTGCGGTAGCACAGATCCGGCAGGCTGAACAGCCAGCCGGAAAAAGCTACCGCAAGTGTGAAGGTAGCCTTAAACAGTAGGGCTGGAGGGGTTGGGCATCGTTTCAATTTTCGCCTCAGGCAGCAGAAAGGCTAGGTTCACCCCCGGGTACAGCCACCTGCTTAAGTTTCTGGATGCAGCTTTGACAACCAAATTTAGATCATAAAAAAAGAGAAAATTTAAAGGATAAAAGAGTATGCATAAACCTTAAGTTGGACATTCCCTTTAATATAAAAAGCACAATGATTCTTCTGTAAATAAATGTTGACTAGTGAACCATATAAATACTGTAAAATAGTTGGACAAACAGAGGTTTATTGTGTTTTATTTATTCACTTAAGTGACAGATCTGTCTTTTTCATTGCTTTAAAAAGATATATGTTTTGTTTGAACTTGGTCTTATAGCTGGAGGCACTGTAATATTGATGCATTGGTGAAAAGTGGGGTTGCAAGCGACAATAATTTTAAATTGCATCTAGTTCTCAGCATGAAGTAATGTCACATTTTAATCTATGAGGAACAGGTTAGCAAAGGTTTGCGAGAACAAATTACTGCCTGTATAGTTAAATTATCACTTCACACTGCTTATTCTTTAAATAATAAAATTATTATTTTGTTCTGATTGTATGTAGAATGTGGATTGTAGTTTTGGTAGGATATTGAGAATGATGTGTTGTATAAGAAATGACACACAACATTTTACTTAAGCAATAATGCTATGTATACCAGATTGGTAGGGCAGAAATTAAAGGGTTTTCCTGTCTCCACTTAATTTGCCATAAATAATTGAGAGGTATAGATTCCATCTTCATTCACTAGGGATCTAGAAAGTGGTGAGCAACTGAAACACAAAGTTACATAATTTTATAGTTGTAATGTTGAAAAAAGACATGTAGTAGGGCCATCAAGTCCAACCTATAATCTCACCATGTTGATCCAAGAGAAGACATAAACCCCTATGAGGCATATTCTCCATATTACATAGTTATTACTAGTGATGAGCGGCACAGGCAATATTCAAAGTCACGATATTTGGCAAACTTTTAGCTGAATATTCACCATAAATTCGCAAATTCCTGATTGAAAAAATCGGCAATGTAATATGCATATATTGCGCGCACAATTTCATTACCTAAAACATAGAGCAAACAATTACACAAAAGCTGTAAGCCAACAACCTATCCATGAGACAGGTACAGTCAGCATACCTTACAATGGCAGCCTTGTGCACTATGAGACATACAAAACCAGCTTTACATTTGTATTATAAAACTAAAAAACTTACACAATCAAACAATTTCATCATAAGTTACTCAAGAAGCACATTCCACTGTTAATATTCCACAATGTAGCAGCTCTAACAACTAAACATTTTCTGTCACGTAAATAGAATACATAAATCTCACTTAAAGAAGACCTTTCACTGCTCCTGACATGCCTGTTTTAATAGCTACATGCATTCCCTGTGTAATAACAATTCTGGAGCATCTATTCTTATGGCTCTATGTTGTACCATTCCTCACCTGGGACCCCCGCCGATCAGCTGTTTGAGAAGGCAGCGGCGCTCCAGCAGCGCCGCGGCCTTCTCACTGTTTACCGCCGGCCCACTAAAGTCACGACTAGTATCAACTAGCGTGGGCGCGGCTAAGCTCCATTGAAGTGACCAGAGCTTAGCCGCTGCCTTCTCAAACAGCTGATCGGCAGGGGTCCTGTGTGTCGGACCCCCGCCGATCAGAAGCTGATGATCTATCCAGAGGAAAGATCATCAGTTAAATGAAAGTGCAGAACCCCTTTAAGGGCCAAAACTGTGTTTTATTGCGGCACGTCTGCGTAAACATAAACAGCTTTACAAAATAAACTCCTGCCCGTCTGGGCTCTACCTAAACATATAGGTTTCCCTGACTCACCTCTAAGTACCGCTTAGTGTCAGGGTCTCAGGCTCCAAGCCTTAGCAGGTTCCACTCATAAAGCATCAGTCCACACAGGGGAGAGATCAGGCTTCGCCTAGCCTTGTGGCGCCTCAGTCCTCCTGACTGAGACCACACACAGAGCCTCTGCTCCAGTATCACACACAGACTTCTCCCTCCTCAGACTGACCTACTCTGAGGCGCTTTATGCCAGCCTGATTACAGCAGGCCTCACCTGCGATCACCTCAGGTAGAAAGGAAAACCCGTACTGGAAGGGTGTGGACTGGCAACTCCCTCTACCAAGCCTACCCACCAGTCCAAGTAAAATCCAGCCCAGAAAATGTATACAAAAATGTCTCAGCAAACTATGCTTTGCTGAGACTACTGCCACTCTCTGGATTTTATCTGTCTCACCCATCTGAGGTACCTGAAGTGGGACAACACACCTTCCAGCACTGTTCACATTACCATATATCCTCCCCCCCCCTTCTTCAGACTGTAGGTCTGGGGATTTTCCCACATCGTACCATGCCCTCTGGAAGATTTGGTCAGTGTCACATATTTCTCTCTATTCTGCCACCCCCAGGCTAGCAGAGCTTGGTTTTTCATAAACACTGACTTTCTACCTAACAGACAGTGTCTAAGGGACTCCTCCTTCTCCTCTTTGCTGGAGAACTTTTTCTTAGCTTTCTGGCTTGCTCCTTTTCCAGATTTCTTCTTAGGTCCACGACCTCTAACTTCCGCAATGTTTTCCACGGGGAGCTCCCGCCTCCTCCTTTTGTTGGAGATCCAGCTGGTCAGTTTTATACCAGCCTTTAGCCGCTCTGGTGTCACCTGGTGTTCACACTCGCTTTGTTTCTTTCTTCTATCAACAGATAACACTTCTCATTTTTCTTTACTCCCCACAGGGTTTAGCTCAGGTTTGGCTTCAGTTTCAGAGTCTTCTGCTTCTTCAGTAGCTCTGCCCACTTCGGCCGACTCTTCTTCCGCCTTATCTTTGGTCTCTGGAGCATCCGAGAATCTCTCCCACTCCAACTCATCGGCCTTAGCTTCTTCAGCCTTTGAGTCTTTATTCAGTTTGTTAGCCTTCTCATCCTCCTCGGACACGGCATCATATACTTGCATTCTTAACCCCTCCTCTTTATCATCAAGGTTGGAGGTACTGGACTGGAGACACCGGGGTCCTCATCAGACTCTTCATCTTATGGCATTCCCTCCAGAGGGTCACCCAGGACATTGTTCTCCTTTCGGGCAGGCTCTAGGAGAGCCATCTCACAGTAGTAGACAACATCTGCATGCTGGCCGTCTGTCTCCTCAAATTTCTTCCCCAGCAGACCGCTGGCTTTCTGGAAGGCATTGACAGCAGAGTGTGCATCTTTCATGACCCGGTCCTGGCTACTCACTGCCATGAATCTCTTGACTTTTGCCTCCACATCTGCTTCATCAACTTCTTCAGAAGAAACTTCTTCCATCTTTTCTGCCTCGGCCGGCAGTGCAGTGCCACCATCTTCAGGTCCATTCTTAACAGGCTCTGACTTCTTGGAATCTTTCAGAGGATGCTCCTCTTCAGGTTTCTCATTTTCCTTTGATTGAGCCAACCTGTCATCTCGAGAAGCTCTTGCCTCTAACTCGTCAACCTTAGTCTTCTCCAACTCATAGACGTTCTTCCCGACGTCATCCTTTGAGCTCATGAGATCCTCCATCTCTGCTCTGGGTTGGTTGTTCAGCCTCTCACATTCACCTCGCTCCTCAAGCGCTTCTTCAAGGGCTCTAACCAAGGAGAGGGCTTTGGTCTCCTTCTCCAGAGCATCAGCCTCAGCTCGATCATGTTTTTCGGCATATTGGGCCGAGCCGTATTTCTCTATATGAGACATAATTTGCCTCTGGTGGTCCAGGTCCACCATCAGATCATCCAATTCTCGCTGAAGTTTGTTCTTGGTTTTGCACACAAACATGATGCCATGGTGCCCCGCTCCTTGGCCTCCTGTTCCAGCTGCTCCCCGCTTTGCTCTGCTGCAGCAGCAGATGTAGGAGTACCACCATTCTCTTTTGGACACCCTGTGGGGGTTATACCCAGAGTCTCTTTAAGCACATTGTCCGTGTCTACTGCAGTTTTCTGTGCTTCTTTGGAGCCTTTACTCTTCACCTGGATATCAGGCAGTAGATCCTTCAGCTCACTTATCTCTTTCTGATTGCAGCTGTACTGACACGTCTGGTCATCTACCACTGCCTGGGTATAGGTCTCAATCACTAGGCTGACGTCTCCCCCACTTAACTCTCGTCACGTCAGGTATAACTGTTGTCTGGTCGCTACTAGCAACTACTTTAATTTCGCAAGACTTTGACCTGGTAGCTTCTTTCTCTGAGTTGCTATCGATCACAGCACATACGTCATATATACTGCTCGGGTCATTATCAATCGTGACCTCTAGGGGCACCGATGAGCTAATCCCCACCTGGGACACTTCCTTAGTAACCAAAAAACACTGTGGAGACTGCATATCCACCTTTGGTACATGCGGTACACCCTCTAGCCCTATCATATTCTCCTGCACATTCAAACAGTGAGCTGGAGCTGGGCTTTGCTCCACACTACTTATATGCATGTCTTCAAATCTTTTGATCAAGTATAGATCTTCATGGAAAATAGCAGATGTAGAAAATACAGCTTCATCATCATTTACATTTTTACCACCAGGGGGCGCTTCTCAACAACCTGCAACGGAAAAGGTATATCACTGTCGCCACATATTTCATATGACATCATATTTTCAAGGGCATTAGGCATTTCTGCACTCTTGGCACCATCACTTTGAACTTTACCAGCACCATTGTTTTCAATGGTCAATATTCTTTCCCCATGGAGGTCAATGTGCAGCTCCCTTAGCTCTTCACTTAAAGGGACAGGTACAGGTTCTGCAGGAGTTTTGTCACTATCTGCAGAAGTGTCTACCTTACCCCACAGCAACAAAAGGATATCACGGCCCAATAACACATAATGTATAAGTGCAACTGCATCACACAGTTCACAAGTCCCAGATTGCACTGGAATCTCACACTCAGGGAGAGCCACCGGACAGTTCATGCTATCCCCACAAATGTCCCACACATAGTTCTCAGCCACCCGGCTGGCACGTACCAGGATCACCTGGCTCTCTGCGTCCACCAACGCCTGGACTGGACTGCCCTTCTCCACAAGGTCACACATTTGTGTAGCAGTCTCTAGTCCTGGTGTTTTTACACCGACTGGCTCGGCAGATAGCAACTGCTGCCGGCTCATACCACAGCACAAAGCTTCTGAGGCATTAGGGCACTGGTCAGCAACATGCCCAACCTCCAGAGCTGTGCTCACTGTCACTTTAACGGCTGTATAAGAAACAACTGGAAAGCTCTTACCCACAGTCGTCACGGGTTTGGCACTCCCAAGTGCTGTACACATATCTCCCCAGCAGTCATCTTCCTTCTCGGGGATGTTGGGAACCTCCCATCTTTGATTCCTGGTCATAGGACAATCAGGTGCACACCTTCCCACTTGGCGACATCTCCAGCAGCACTCTCTCTGTTGCCGGACAGCTGCATGCTGTCGTGGTTGGTTACTCTTAGCAACAGCATTAAGACATCTTTGCACATCCTCTCTAGGACTCTGTACACCTTGGCAGAAAACACTTGAACTCTTGAGAGCTGCACTGCTCTCTATCTCACTCTCTTACCGTCGGTTGCCTTTGCCAACGGCATACACCACCTCTGCATCCAACCGCATCCCGAGAACCTGAAGTTCTTGGCTCCTGGTCATGAGGTCACTGCCTAGTTCCTCCGCACAGCGGTTACTATGGGAAATGCCTTGGGTTAGTGTAGTGTACGGGAACTGTAATACCCGTCACTACCAAAGGTCACTTGGTGTGCTGTCGTCCCTCCTTAATTATGGAAAGTTGGTATATGTCAGTTTTATAAAATGTCATGTAATGTAATGCATGTATTTCCCTGTTACTAGGAAACTTGCAAGTACAGGCCGGCTAGGGGTGTCATTCCAGCTCTTAGGCATTAGAGGGAGCTAGAGAGCCCTAGTTTATAAAAGGCCCAGACAAGGAAGGAAAAGTCAGTGTAACCTGATCTAGTGTGGAGTGCAGAAGCAGTCTAGACCAGAGCTCAGAAGTTTCTAGAGCCTGAGGAAGCTGGGAGAGACTGAGGCAAAGATCAGAGGAGCCAGAGGTACTGAGAGAAACAGAGGAGGTACTTATTTAAGCCATAATCAAGGATATAAAGCCAGACTTAGGTTAATGGGCCTTGGTGAAGAATTGCTACATTCCAGGATCAGACAGAGTTAGAGTGCAAGCTCCTCAGCCTGCAAATCCTGTGTTTAACACTCTGTAATTACCCTGCTGTACTGAATTGCCTGCATCGACCGAATTGCAAAATCGACTGTATGCTGAGGAACTGCGTTTCCAATATTGTCTCTGCCTGCAAACTACTAAAGTTGAAGTTCTGTTTTAACACCACGTTTCCTCAAATTATTCCTGCATCCGCAAACGGCGTGCCACCGTTTACTTGGCACTGGCGTCACGAACTATTTCTACCTATACCTGCCCTTGCAGAGAGTCAGCTGTACCAGGTTAGTGTATATTGCACTACTACACCCAGAAACACCTACTACGCACAACTTGAGTACACTGCACCTCTCTTTTGGCGTTTCACGAACAGGATTCGCACGCTTTATAGTGCAAGAAGCGTGAACTTTGTGCCTTATACAGTTGCCCTGTGACCAAAGTGACAAAATTCCTGTTTATTTCAAGTGGACTTTGTGGACTGAAAATTATACCCAAAGTGTACCAAAAACCTCTAAAAAGCGCTGTGCAGTGTTGCGCTATACAGAGGAAGAAAATCGCC
The DNA here is from genome assembly GCF_905171765.1 of Bufo bufo. Classification (NCBI taxonomy): domain Eukaryota; kingdom Metazoa; phylum Chordata; class Amphibia; order Anura; family Bufonidae; genus Bufo; species Bufo bufo. The sequence continues at coordinate 598,828,591 of NC_053389.1, read as the reverse complement.
GCATTGGAGTGTGGATTTATAGACTTTTTACAATCCTGCTTGCTGTCAGTGAATGGACAGCGTTTTGCTAAAGATGGCCACCGGCTGCCTGGAGTAAAGTTTCCCGCGCCGCTGAGGACATTCGTGGGCGGATCCCTGCAAAGACACAGAGAGTCCCGCCCCTCTTGATCATCGCACCGCCGCGGCCCTGCTTCTCCTGCGTCACCGCGGTCTGAGGACGTCCGGAATCTCGCGAGACTTGACCTGCGCAAGCCCGGCGATACCGGTAAGCACTTGTAACCGGAGGGAAGGGGAGTGTACCGGCCCCTTTAGTCGCCAGCGGCCACCTCTAAATAGACTACCATGTCAGAGCCAGGAGTGCC